>NC_077228.1:81377118-81569618 GCF_027887165.1 Monodelphis domestica
TTGGGTTTTAGGGCTAGAAAGCACCATGGACAGCTTTTCATTCAACCCTTTTGTTATACAGATAGATAAATTAAGGCTCAGAGAATTTCCATCATTTGCCCAAGCTCACAAACTGAATGAGCAGCAAAGCTGGAGGCCCAGAGTTCAAGCTCTCAAACTCTAGCATCCTTTCTTTTGCTCACTTGCTTTTCTGGATCTTCACTGCAGGAGAATGGCTATGATTCAGGGGGGCAGGAAGAAGGATTCACCTCACTGGAGACTCAAGCACAGGCTAGATAACAATTTATTTGCAATGCTGGAGAAGGCCCTTAATCTCAAGGGCCTTCTCCAGCATTGCATTCTCTGTTTTGAATCAGTTAGGCTTTTCCTGTTGGTGCCAAAAATTCACTTAAAGCTCTTATCTATTAGCTTCCACCATTTCCAAAACCAAGTTAATGTTCTTTTCCTTTGTGTTCCTCCACACATACCCTTAAGTATGCTCTGTTGTGATCTCTCCACTTCAAGACAGCTTTGGTTCTCACTCCTGCTTGCTTCATATTACTGTAATAGCCCCCATGACTATTAGCTAAATTACCTGTATCATTGGCCCCCCAGGCCCTGTATCTTCTTCTCTTTGCCAAGGAATGGCCTCTTCAAACCTTAGAAATAGCCCTATGTGGAATATCCATTCCAGGCTAATAGCTCATTTTTCCATGGGCTATTTTCCCTCAGAATTGACATTACTTATAAATAAAAGGTTAGTTATTTATCTCAAAAGCTATTCAATTCAGGGATATTTTGAATAGTGATAGTAAGAATACCTTGAAATGATGTAAAGTCCTCTTGGAAGATACTAAGGACAGCTAGAGACTCATTGAGGTACCACAGCACCCAACAATTCATAATTCATTTAAAATATATTTAGTTTATTTTTCTTAAGTAATGACTATGTCCAAATATTCTGTCAATAATATCATTACTAAATCATTCTTTTAAAAAAGCATTTCAAAATCAAGTTTTGGGAACCCAACATCATGGGAAGACATGTTGAACTGAATATTCTAAAGACATCCTAAATGCAATATATCCCCAAATGAACTAATTTCCTGCCTCCCTTTCCCATCTTCTGTCCAAAGCCCTCCTCTCTTCCCAACTTTTCTATTATTGTTGAATACACCACTGCTCTCCCAGTCACCTAGGCTCTCCAGCCCTACATATCACCTTCAATTCTTGATTCTCTCACCCCTACCCTCTGTATCCCATTGGGAGGTCTCCATGACAAAGGATGAGGTAATGGAATGAGGTTGGGCGGGAGTGGGGGATGTCCTAGACATAACTCGATGATATCAGTGTCCATCTTGGAATCTAGGGGAGAATCCAAGGATACTCTTTCAGGGGTTTTTCCTTTTCATGAGTCTTTGATGTCCAAGGTCACCTTTTCCTCAGCATTAACAAGAATGCAGGGAAGGAAAGGAATTTCTTATTTTCTGTTTAACCTGAAAAACTTCTAGGGTTTGGGGTGTCCAAGGAAAACAGGGATCCCATGCTACCGTGAGTCCTGCCAATTTTATTTTTGTAATATCTCTCCTCTATACTTCCTCTCCTCTGACAATGCCACCATCCTGGTTTGGGTCCTTGTCACCTTATGCCTAGATTATTGAAATAGCCCATTTTTTGATCTGGGATCTCTAGTTTCTCTCCACTCCAGACTGTCTTCCACTCAGCTGTCAAAATGCTCTTTCTAAAGTTCTGTTCTGATCATATCAACCCTCCTTCTCCCACCCCCATACCTACACAGTAAACTCCAATGGCTCCCTATCCAGGATCAAATAGAAAGTCTTTTTGGGTGACTTCTAAAGTCCTTTATCACCTTTCTGCTTCCTCCCTCTCCAGTATTCTTACACCTTATTCTTCTCCCAACCCACCTATGTACTCAGGGATCCAGTGACACATACAATCTATTTTCGACCTTTGGGCATTTCACTGACTGCCCCTCATTCCTGGAATTCTCTCTCTTTCTCCTCATCTATCTCCTGGCTTCCCTGGCTCCCTCTGAATCTTAGCCGAATTATCACCTCCTGAAGTACTTTCCGGATTCCTCTTAATCTTGGTGTCTTCCCTCTAAAATGATCCCCAACTTATTTTGTGTATATATATATATATATATATATATATATATATATATATATATATGGTATGTAGTTATTAGACTGTGAGCTCCTTCAGAGCAGAGATTTTGTTTTTTACTTCCTTTTTACCCCTAGTGCTTAGCATACTGCCTGGCACAGAGCAGGTGCTTGATAAATACTTGTTGACTTGACTTACATTCCAATAGGGGAATATAACACATGCAGGAGAATATGAAAAGGGAGAATGGGGGTGCTTCACTAGAGGAGGCAGTGAAATGAGGCTGAGTTGATTATAGGTAAGATAAGGCTTGACTAAAATACTGGATGTAGAATCTGGAGGATGTGTGTTCAAACACTATCTCGGACATTTTGTTAATCAAGTGAATTCCTTTGAACCTCAATTTCCTCATCTTTAAAATGGGGATGAGGCTTTCTACGGTGTTATTTCATTTGATTCTCATAGTGAACCTGTGAGGTAGGTAGCACAAGGTTTTATTATCCCAATTTTACACAGAAAGGAATAGACTCAGAGAGAAGAGGTGAGCTGCCTAGGATCACACAGCTAATGTGTCAGATGTAAGATCTGAATTCAGATTATGTGGAGCCCAAGTCTACCGTTGCATCTATTATACCCACACTGGCTGCACAAACAGTAGGTCTGAGGCACCAGTTGATTGAGATGGGAGATCTTAATGTGAGCAGCATATTGATAGTGCCCTTTGTAGTTTATAAAGCTTGAGTGCTCTATACCATGGGTATCCATATAACAGTTGGGCTATTACAGCAGCAAAGCTAATAAAATGATTGACTTAAATATTTAAAATACTGATTTTTAAAAAATATTTGAACTCCTTTAAATCTTCCAAACTTTCTTTAGAATTTAAAAATTAAAAATTTAATTAATTAATTTAGAAAGATTTTCTAAATTTAAAAATATTGGTAACTACCTACAGGTGATGAGATCTAGCTCAGTTGTGATGCTCTTACTTAAGTAGTTGCCATTTAAAACAACTCCATTGAGTTGTGTGTGTGTGTGTGTGTGTGTGTGTGTATGTGTGCCTGCATGAATGTGTTCGCCTGAGCGCTTCCTGGACTATGCATATCTGTCATGAAGATTGTCTTTTTCTTTTTTTATTGTTCAGATGAAGTGGGCATTGTGAGGGAGAAATAATAAATGCTCATAGACATAAATAGGTAAAAAGATATATAGCCCAAAATATACATCAATAAACTAAATGATAGAACCAAAACTATGTATCATTTAAACCAAAGAATATTGCTTTTGTCTGAATTATCTCGTTAATTCACAAAGCAGGGAACTTAGGACCTGATGAAGAGTGGCTGCATATCACTCCACTCTAAATGTTCCTGATCATTAAAATTATGGCATAGCCTTTTGATAGGAGTAGAATGAGTCGTTACTAGTTAAACACAACTTATTTTAGTCCATAAAAATAAAATAAAGTGACTACCCTGAAAAAAAAAAAGTGTTCACTCCCAATATTTCCCTTCTTTCCGGTTTACTGACTTACCACTCAAAGCCCTTGCTTACTATTTACTGCTAAATCCAGGAGCTGTCCTGTCTTTCAGGAGTCCTGGGGTACTGAGGCTCTGCACTTAACCCCTCAACATGCACTGGGATGGGGCAGAGGAAAAATGTCCTTCTCCTGATGATTCCTCTGTGCATTAGCTGACAGTAGTAACTAGGGCGTGTGCACCTGCGTACCTCCTGGCAAAGCTAAAGGGGCCATTGCTTGGTCTGGCAGCCTGCCAAATGGAGAACAAAAGATGGAGCTTTTGGAGTGAGAGCCCGTCACTGCTCTCTGGGGTTGGGGGTGGAAAGGGTTTCTCTCCCAGCTTTTCACTGGCCGCCTGGAGCCCCAGCTGGAGAGTGCTATCATCACCAATCCCTTCCACCCTCTCCCCTCCCACTGGCCTGGATCCAGCTTTGTCTCAGCCACAAACCCTCCCGAAGGTGTAGGTGAGGTCTGACAGAAGAGGTGAGGATCCTAGTGGCAGGGGATGATGAGTGGCGAGTGGGACAGAGATCAGTCACTCCAGGGATCATTGGAACATCTAAGAGAGCTACCCTTTCAAGCCTGGAGGAGCCCAGAGTAACCCTTGAGGTTTGTGGAGTATCTTCTGGTTCAGGTCTAAGTTAGAGAGATGGCTGCTGGGGGTCCGTCTATCTGGGAGATTCTGTGATCCGGAGCTAACACCCACCTCTCTCTACTCTTAGCAACGCCCATCTCTCCCCACATTCAGGAACTAGATTAACTACGTGCCGTTTTGGATGCAGATTTCTCTCTTTCTGAATTCAAGAAATGACCGTGGCACAATGGGCTTCCGAGAAGTGGGGGAATAAATAAGGTCTGGAGAGGCGGCTTCCCTTTGAGATTGTACCATCAAAAACTTCCCTTCCCCTGGTTTCTTTCTCTTAAAGTTTGAGGAGAAGAAACCCCTCATTAAAAAGCATACATCATCAATATTGATTTTGCCTTCTCCAAATGCAAATGACCATCTTCCCAATCTGGGCATGGGCGAATGAATGAAGAATTGAGAGAAAACATTCCTGAGACGAACGTGGAGAGGCATCTGGCCACCCTCGGGGTATATTCCTGCTATTTACCACAGCCAATTTGGCCTTTGTCAGGGTATCTTTCTCGCAAGCCAGTAACCATGACAACAGAGTGTGATGCTGGGTGCTAGGAACAGCCTTCTTGTTATCTGCTCACAAGGCGCGGGAAGCTAAAGGAATCTGAAATGATGAATCAGCTCAGTGTCTGATGCTCTCTTTCTAAATGAGCAAGCATATTTTCTATTTGATTAAATTAGTGGGATTAAAAAATAAACCTGCAAAAAAAATGCAAACAAAGGTCTAGAAAATGTTCTATGGTAAGTAATCAGGGTTCATGATGGAAAATCAGGGGAACCCAGAGATGAAGAATGAGAAGGGGCAGCTCTGGAGCAGGAGCCCAGTCCCGTTCCCTGGATCAGTGAGACTGAACTCAAGGTGTCTAATGAGTCAATTCCACCTGAAAGCTGTATAGTGCAGTAAAACTACCCAACACAATGAAAAAGTCTGACATCTGTAATGCCCTACTGGGTCTATTTTTGCTTTTCTTTGAATCCCCAGTACTTAGCAAAGTGCCTGGCACATAGTAAGCTTTTCATAAATGCTGGTGACTGACACCCATAATCCCCCAACTCCTTGTAGGAGAGAATCACTGGAGAGAGAGGCATCTTCTTGTATCTCTCTTTGGGCCCTTGCTTTCTCATTATAATTTCACAGAATTCTATTTCAAATGCTATTTCCCTTTCAATTTCCTTGCCTAAATTGCAGGTCTAACCATTGTCATCCTTCCAATGAAAAACCCCCAATGGCTCCCTATCACTTCCAAAGTCAAATAGGAAATCCTCTGCTTGTCATTCAAAGCCCTTCATAAACTATGCCCCTTATATCTTTCTAAGTCTTCTTACACCTTACTCCCCAACACTTATTACTTGATCCAGTGACACTGGGCTCCTGGCTGTTCCATGAAGACACTCCATTTCTTGGCATTGGATATTTTCACTGGATGCCCCCCCCCCCAATGTCTAGAATGCTTTTCCTCTTCTTTGGCTATTGACCTCCCTGGTTTCCTTTATGTTCCATCTAAAATCCTACCTCCTACAGGAAGCCTTCCCAAATCTCTCTTAATTCCAGTGCCTCTCCTCTCTTAATTAGTTCCTATCTATCCTGTATATAGCTCCCTTGTACATATTTGTTTACTTGTTTTCCCTATTAGATTATGACTTTCTTGAGGGCAGGGCTGTCTTTTACTTTTCTTTGTATCTCCAGCACTTAGCACAGTGCCTGGCACATAGTAGGTGCTTTATAAATGTTTATTGACTTGCCATTCTAATAGATTCCCTCTTTCTATCAACTTCCCATCTTATATGTTCCTTTAAACCTTACCATACTTCTTTGTATCTACCATGTTTTTCCTTGCAATATAATAGCCCATTATATTCATGTATAGCAACGTAAGACATTCCCCAATCAATATTCCTCAATCAATAGACATCTACCTTGTTCCTAATTCTTTGCCACACAGTAGGCACTTAAATGTCTGTTGACCTGAATAGAATAGAACCCTGCCTCTCTTCCCATTTGTATGACTTTGGGCAAAGTCACTTCAATTCTTTGGGAGTCAGTTTTCTCACACATGTAACAGGGGACTGGGACTGGGATCACTATCCCAACTGCAACCTACTGACAAGTCAGGGCCCCAAGGAGGGATATATATATATATAATATATATATATATATACATATATATATCCATATCCTTTTTATGGTTCTATGGGTGCCACTGAAGATTTAGGAGTATCTTATCTAATGCCATGGCTTTATCACTGTTCCAATATGTTTCCCCCAATATTGATTACTAGCATCCCAGTTTAATTTAACTAATTAATATCAACACCAAGAGATATTTACTAAAAAGCTCTCCAAAACCTGGGAACAAATGGTTCCAGACCAAAAGCCAATCAAAATGTTCCTCTTTTCCCTGTTAAATGAAAATTGGAAACAATACCTATTCAAGTTCTGAAGTCCACCAGAGGATTGCATCAGCAAGCCATACTGGGCATGTTCTTAATAACTGGGCTGATTGGCCAGTTCTAGAACTCTGCTGTGCTTATAAGATGAGAGAATTAGAAAAGATAGTGTTTAAAGTTCATCCCATCTCTGTAGCCTTTCATCCTATGAAAATAGCAACATTTCAAACATGGGAAATTGAGTAAATAGTGGTCCCACTAACAAATAAGAAAACTAGAAGGAAGAACAGGCTTAAAAAAAAAGATAAATTCCGTTTCAGACATCTTGAATTTGAGGTGCTAGTCATTTGGATAAAGGTATCCTGTAAACAGTTGGAAGTACAAGTCTGAAACTGGACAAGGAGGAGAAAAGTGAAATATAGAATTGTTTCATGTGTGTTGATCACTGATTTCAAAAGAGGGAATGAGATTTCCAAAGGAGAGAGTATAAGTTGGGGAAGAAAGCAAAACTATGGTGTTAATAAGCACCTTAGGAGGCTGGAAAGAGAAGAGGGAGCTAGTAGAGGAGATGGATGAATGTTTGGAGAAATATGAAGAGAATAAAGAGAATGTGATGAGGCCAAGGAAAGAATATCCAGTGGGAAGGCAAAATCAGTGGTGTTGAATGCTGCAGCAAGGTAAAGGGTAATGAGGTTGGAGAAAAGTTCATTGGATGTGGCACTTAGGATAGTAGGGCTCTCTCAAAGGCCATCAATTTCAGTAGAACAGTGGATATTGAAGTCAAATGTAAGAAGCTGAAGAAAGGTGGTGAGGATGATGGAATATTAGCAAAATAAGGTAAAAGGGTCAAAGAAAATCCTTTTTTAAATTAGGAGAATATTATAGTTGATGAAAAAGTACAAGTAGAGTGAGATAACTGAAAAATATTGTGGTACTTGGATGGACTTGTGATCTCAAAAATGTGGCTACACTCCCTCCAAAGATGCAGATTATATCCCATCTATACACATTTTCTCAACTTCTTGCTCATGTACTCCCATAAATCTTCCATGTAGGGACCTTCTTCTTACTTTCCTAACATAATACGAAGTACCAATGGAACACACAGGCTGTCAACCTCAGTCTTGCTACATAACAAACCCATTTCCATTTTATATAGCTTTATAATGAAATCTTTTACAGATCTTCTGGTACACAAATATTTGCTGGAAATAACCTATTCATGCTTGGAGCCATCAGGGCACAATATCTTGACAAAGACACTCCTGGTAGCTAAGGAGGCTACAGGGTGGCCTTTGGCAAGATGTGACTGCCCATCTATCCCCTTTGCATAACCCCTCTTACCAATATCCCTTACCTGTGGAATTGACATAATTACTATTCTCCCTAGTCTCAGAAGGAATAATGCAAGAGCAAAATATCTGTACCCTAATTCTCTAAAACATCACCAAAAGATCAGACCCTCAAACCCAATCCCAAAAGACTATCATGTGTTAACTTCTACTTAGGTACATAATTTCCAGTAAAACTGTAGCTACAAGCCAAGCCCAGAACTTTCCCACTTACAGAAGCTTATTCTCATGAAGCCAACACACAAATCAATCATAAAGGCCCATACAAAATGTGCAGGTACACCAAGCTTCATCATGGCTCAGTGGCTTGATTCTTCCCCTTAAGAGACTTCCTAGTAAACTCTAAGAAATGATCACTCTAATATTAAATCTGAATTGTGTTCCCAGTACCTCTCAACCTCAATGATATGATTGTTGAATTGTCTTTAAGAACTTCTGATTGATTACTTCTAATAAGTAAATTTCCTTGATTGTTTGTAAGCTCAAAAACTACTCACAGGGTAGTGAGAAAATTAAGCCACCTGTGATGAAACCATTTATCTTGCATGAAACCTTTATTCTGTCAAGAATATACAATCACAATATAAGAATATAGAATGTTAATTAAGTGATTTGTTAAAAGTTAATGTATCACATTTCTAATTATCTCCATTTAAACATATATGTTAGGTAATGTATCTGTGTGCCAAGAAAATGGGTATAAAAATAAACATCAAGCCTGGGGATGGTGGAGCAGCTATCAGATGCAAAGCATGTCCATGACCATAAATATACAGCTGTCTTCTGTTTTGTTATTTTCTTGACTCATCATTCACCACCTGTCAGGAACCTCTGGTGTTGTAAGTGAGGCTGGACCTTGCCCATGGCATTTCCACACCCATTATTCATCTCTCCATTGTCCTTTGGATAACCTGCAACTTAAATTCTTCATACACTCTGATATTTTACTATTCAATCATCAATAATAAACCTTTATTAAATGCTGGGGAAACAATTGAGAAAAAGAAAGACCTGTCCTCAAAGAGCTTATAATTTAATGGGGAAGACAGTACTCAAAAGGAAGTGGAAATAGGTTTGGTGATGCCAGATGTTCACAATGTAAAAACCAAGCAAAGCAGATGAAGTGAAATGAAGAGTTAGCTGGAAGGGAAAAAAAATCTTAACCCTCTATAAAGAAAGGCTTTAGGAAAAGTGTATTGCTCTCCCTTCTGGTCCTCCCATGAGAGAGGCTTTTGAGGGCATTGAAGAGGTGTTCAGTATCAAAGCTGAATCAATATTTAAAACATCAATGGAAGAATACTGGTTTTTAAGGAGATACCCCTTTGTTTCAGAGAGTATGAAGACAGGGACAGGATGGGGAAGAGAACAATTGTTTATTAAGTACCTACTATGTTTCAGGCACTATGCTAAGCATTTTACAAATGTATTATTTGATTTTCACAACAATTCTAGGAGGTAGGTCTCATCATCCCCACTTTACAGATAAAGAAACTGAGACAGTTAGAAGTTAAGTGTGTGGGGTCTTGTCTAGAGTCACACAGCCAATAAGTGTCTGAAGTTGGATTTGAACATAAGTTTTCCAAAGTCCAAGTCAAGTGCTTTATCCATCACACCACTTAACCACTTAGAAAAGCCCGAAGTCATTAAAAATCAACATTTCAACATTTTCCAAAGCAATCTAACTGGTTCCTCTTTTCCTGGTCAATTCTGAACTGAGAACATTGTCCATCTGCATCGTTCATTCAAAATATACATCTTGGTAACATCTTGCTAGTTTAGTTCTTTGAGTGTCTATCCAACTATATATGAAAACTAGAAAATGGATTTTCTTTGGTATATACTTGAAGTCAGGAAGATAAGTTTGAATCCAGCATCATACACCTATTTGCATGACTCAGGGTAAGCCTCAACTTTTTTGAGCATCAGTTTCCTGACCTGTGAGATAGGGATAAGGATAGCATACATATTGTAGGTATGATGATAAAATGATAAAAAGGAATAAATTGATTTTCTTTGTTCTTCAAAGATATTTTATTAACATAATTATATGTAATAACAATTTTCAAAGATTATAAGATCCAAATTGTCTCCCTCCCTTCTTTCCCTTCCCTCTCTTCGTGATGGCAAGCAATTTGATCTGGATTATACATGTATTATTATGCAAAACATACTTCTAAATTAGTAATAGACAGCTTTTCAAACCTTAGAGCACTATATCAATTTATCCGTTTATTATTATTATTATTATTCTATCATCATTTCATTTGTTTTTACACTTATTTAAGAGAACTTACATTGTTCTGGAATGTGATGCAACTGCCATTGTGTCATTTGCAAAAAGGAACATCTAGAGGATGTCAACATCTTGGGAGAAAACTAGTAGATTTTTTGGACTCCATCCTGGGTATCCTTCATTAAAGTGATGAGCACTTTCAGTAAATAAACATCATTATATTCTATACTGTCTTCAAATTAATAATCAGAGTTAAACAAAAGTTATTTCTGTTGATGCATTTTTCAAGAACTCTTTATAGAAATCCAAATGTTGCTTTCTCCCACCTTCTCCAAAAATACCCATGATACACGTGGAAATTATCTATTAAAAGCTTTTGTAGATATTGAAAAGGAGACATTGGCGGTTATTAATATTTCCTCAGTAATCTTCTGTGGCAATAATTATGTTCATGACTTTCCCAAATGTTTGCTATCCTTCTCTCATTCAAATGCCTTGAATCTTGAGAATCAATTCCTCAATACTTTTCAAGACAATTTCATTTCTAGCACAGACCTCATTTGTTTATACTTTGTCTAGCCCAGATGATCTCTCTTTATTATTTAATGCCATTGTTGCTTCCTCATACAACAAATTAGAGACTGAGTCCTTGTGTGATGACTCTGCTATCATTAATAGAAAAAAATAGTTCAGCATAGTAATCTTGGTAAGTCTTTCCTACTTTTCATCTATTTGTTTTCTTCCTTCTAGCTTTAGTCTTAAATAGTTTGACTTTTTTGGGTCTCTTTCCAAACTATCTGTAAGCTTGTTTTCCTGTACTATTTTGTGAGGTGAAATTGCTTATAATTTACTACCCCCCACATTTTTGGTAGAATTTTACCAATGAATTTATTTCCTCACCTCTGTTACCTTTGGCTGGCATGTTTTCCAGCTTGGCTAGAAGGAGATCATATGTTTGCTGACTGGGGTAATTACTAAGATCTTTTGGTCTTTCAATGATAACTGTTTTGCATCACTTAAACAGTATTAGAAAAGAGATAGTTAACAAGCATTTATTAGACACCCAGAAATACATGTCCCAGGCTCCTTGTCCCGAAAGATATTTTAAAACTCTTTGTTAATGTTTGTTCTTTTATCCATTCCCCCACCTTTTTGGACTCAGAAGTTCCTTTAAACAGATTCATTTGGAGCTATTTTAATTGAGTGCCATATCTTATCATTTTAAATGTTCTAATTTTCTATTTGGTATTGATTTGAATCTTTTTTCTAACAAGTCTAAGGTCTGACTGTAAACAGATTGCTAATGTTGAAATGGTTCCCACATCAATAACCAGTAGTTTCTGTCTATTAAAATATAATCAATTTCCTTTTTAATGAAGTTGTTCAGTTCACAAGGTCTGGCACCTCCCAACTCTCTTCTTAAAGGAAATAATCATTTTGAATAGGCATGAGGTCTCTGTACTTCACATGCTTTTGATATCTTTCATTTCTCAATATAGTCATATTTTCTAACATTTTTTCCTATCTTCCCTTTATGCACCTTCACATGAACTAAATATTAAAGGATATAACACTTTAATTTGAAGGGTTTTGTAACAAATAAATCCTCCTCATCCTCTGCTACATATTTTGACTTATAAACTGAAATTATCTTCATGCTGGCCTTATTAGCAAATGCTCAAGGAATATTTCATTATAGGATGGCCAATAGTCTCATCAAATGATATTTCTTGATGCTTTTGGATGCCTGGTAGCCCACTTTAGCCAACTTCTTTATTTCCCTCTGTAAATCACCCTTGCTTCTGTGAACTACCCTTCTTCCATTTAACTGGTTTCCTTATAAATTCTGCCTTTGGTGAGAATGTCAAGATTGACATAACTGAGTTCCTCTAGTAAAGGGATTCTTAACCTTTTTGTGTATCGTGACCTCTTTGCCAATATGGTGAAACCTATAAAACCTCTTCTCAATATCATGCTTTTAAATAATTGAAGGAAACACTAAATTTCAATGAAAGATTAATGAAAATAAAGATGCAATTATTTTACCATCCAAGTTCATGGAGCCCCTTAATGTTGGGGTCCATTGATCTAGGCTAAGAGCTATTGCTCTAGCAGTATTATAACTTGTTGGTCTATGGACAACGATTTCACATTTAGAATGCCAACAGATAAGTGCACATTTGTAGACAATATAGAAACTGTGATTCTTTGGAATCTTTTCCCCCTTTTCTGTTACCCAGTTATGATTTCTGCAGAAATAAAAGGGGCACCATTTTGAATTTTTCTTTGTTTCATGGGTTGCCATGACCAAAAAATTCATCACTTAGTGACCAGTCTACTTGTGATAGTTCACTCTGTCCTATCAAAAATACTTTGTTCATTTCCTATTCGGTTATATCATTTTTTGCATATGGATCTCACTAAGCATTAGTGCATTATCTTTCATATAACTAATACTTAACTCAATAAATTCAATTCAATTAAAATATTTTAGTTAACTGAGTCTAATTCCCATACACTGCCTCTCATTGCTGATGCAGTTATAGTAGTAATATCAAGTAGGGAACATAGTCCGAGTCCCAACTATTTCCCCATCCTACCTCTGATATTTATCATATATGTTAACCAGGGCAACTAACAATATCCTGGACTTCAGTTTCCTTATCTATAAAATGAGAGGATTGCACTAGAGGGCTTCTGAGATACTCTCTAGCTCTAGATTTGTGATCCCATGATCCTATGAACTCAGGTGCTGCTGTCCAGAGGGATGTATAGAACAGAGGTCAGGTACCAGTGAATATACTGGCACACCTGGCCATATTTCATGAATCCTTATGGTCTTGTTGTAACACTGCTCTTCTCAGCCCTGGTAGCTTCTGGTTCTAGTCTCTTTTTCTCTTTTTCAATTACATATAGAAACAACTTTAAACAATTATTTTCTGACCTTTTGCAATCCAAATTCTCTCCCTCTTTCCCTCTCCACCCCTTCCCTAGATGGTAAACAATCTGATGTAAGTTACTCCAGGGTTGTCATGCAATACAAATTTCCATACTTCTCATGTTGTGAAAGAAGACATCTATCACGTGTACAAGAAAAAACTCGTGAAGGAAATAAGGTGATAAATGGTATGGTTCAATCTGTATTCACATGCTGGCAGTTCCTTCTATGACTATGGATAGCATTATTCATCATGGGTCCCTTGGGATTGTGTTGGATCATTACATTGCTGATAATAGTTTGGTCCTTCACAGTTGATCATTGTATTTTTCTGTTACTGTAGATAATGTTTTCTTGGTTCTGTTCACTTTGCATCAGTTCATACAAATCTTTCCAAGTTTTTCTGAAATCACCCCACTTGTCATTTCTTATGGAACAATAGTATTCCATTACATCTGATTATATTCTCATCACATAATCCCTGCTTATCACCATAAACAAATCCGTTGGATCAATGAAAAAGCACCTCTGTCTCCTCTCACTGCTGAAGCAGTCTTGGAGTGTACAGACCAACCAGCTAGCTATAGAGACGGTATTAAAAGCTTCTGGCACCCTTTCCCAGATCCTGATCCAAGTCCTGCTTTTTAATTTAGGCAAATGTATTTGCCTGGAAAAGTAGAAAAACCATGGAGGGGCAGGCCAACTTCGGAATCACTGAAGTAGTATAAGTGATGCAATTTAAAAGACAGAGAGACCTTTATATGGAGGCACTTGGGGACACTGAGGTGACAACTCACAGAGTTAGGATTGGGTGAAAAGGGTGAAGGAATCCCAAATATATCCTTTATTTTGGTGGATGACTTAGAAAGATTTTCTTAACTAGCCAGAGAAGGTAATATTAAGATCCTGAAGTCTCATGGTTCAATTCTGTTGAACATTTGTAACAAAGCTGAGATTCTGATTCTTTTTGCCAAATTTAACTTTGGGATTAAACTATATTCTCTGAGGACCTCACACACTTATTTACAAAATGACTTTTTCCTTCTCTAAAACTTAATTCTTTTTTATTAAAATTCTTTGATTATGACTAGGGACTTCTCTTTTCCTTCTTCCCCACAAAGCTACTAGCAGTTCTTTAGCAGAATCAAAGGCTTTTATTGCTAGGAGAGACCTTGGAGGTCATCAAATCTAGCTTTTCTAAAATGCATTTGGCTATGTTATATCCTGTTACATCTTATATGCTACATTTATGTTGCATCTTAAAGACCCTGGCAACTAGATGGTGTGATGGCTAGAATAATGAAGATATTGGCTATTTGACACTAGTCTTAATCTCTGTCTGCCTCAGTTTCCTCATCTGTAGAATAGCATCTGTGAAACATCATCTATCTCTCAGGGTTGCTATGAGGATTAAATGAGATGTTTGTGAAGCACTTTGCCAGCCTTAAAGACCCCCTTAAATGCTAGCCAACTATTAGCTATATTGATCCCATGGAATCAGAGTACTCCTGAAATAAAGGAGAAATTTTGGGAGCAAGGGGGCAGCTGGGTGGCTCAGTGGATTGAGAGCCAAGCCCAGAGACGGGAGGTCCTGGGTTCAAATCTGGACTCAGATACTTCCTAGCTGTGTGACCCTGGGCAAATCACTTGACCCCTATTGCCTAGTCCTTACCACTCTTCTACCTTAGAACCAAAACACAGAATTGTATTGAAGGTAAGGGTTTTAAATTTTTAAAAATTGGGGAGCAAAATAGAAAAAGATATATTTATTTTTATGTTGAACAATTGTAACACATAATAAATATTTGGATGCAGATATGTCTTCATATTTAATACTTAAAAAGGGAAAATATCACTAACATTTCCATTTTCTCACACAACATTGAAATTTTCTCACAAGACTTCATTTAGATCATGAGATTTGGGAAAGGATGACTTTCAGTCCAGTTTAGTCCTCTTGATTTATAGCTGAGCAAACCAAAGCACGGTAGGATTAAGTGATTTGCCCAAGGTCACATAACCAGTAAGTAGTGGAGCTGAGTCTAGAATACAGGCAGATTCCACAACACACTATATTCCTTACTTTTCTTCAATGTCATTCAATGTAATACATTTATTAAGCACCTACTATGTGCAATGCAAACAAAATGGAACATGTTCTCTTAAAAGATCTGATCTTAAGAAAAAAGAAGGGATCAAGTTCAAGTTCATGGATCTAGAGCTTGAAGGCTCCTTTCTTTCCCCCTTTTTGCAAGTTGGGAAAAAATATTTGCCATTTTTTCCAATTCAAAAGATCTAGTTCATCTATATTCTAACTTCTTCTCCTTAGTTGTCCTCTACATCACCTTACGTGATCAAGGCTAAGCAAATATTCTCATAGAAAGGTATTGATTTGCCTTAGTCCCTTTCAGAAAGGTGGAGAAGCCCCAATTTAATCTAGTTAAATTCGGTTCAATAAGTATTCATTGAGCATTTATTTTATTAAGACTTTTAGATGTCCACACTGGCTTGGAATATACATTTTTCTAAAAGTTCAGATGGCATCCTTTTCATATCAGGAGTCAGACATTCCCTCTGTTGTTGTTTTTTTTTAATGTATATATGTATGTGTGTATGTGGGGGCACCATATTAGGTTTGCCTGGTTGAGAAATCCCAGGCTGTAATGGAGTCAAGAGCTCTGGCTCCCTCATAATAATTTTGATATTTACTTTTGGGTGACCTTGAACAAGTTACCTCACCTCCATGTGCCTCAGTTTCCTTATCAATAAAATGGCAATGATAATACTAAGACTGACAATCTTATACTGTTGCAAGTTGCATACCTTAAAACACTCCATATATGTCACTGTCATTAGGTTCTGTTTTGGTCTCTCTGGAATGAATGGCCTGAAGGAAACTCCTTAAGCTATCTAATCACTTGAGTTTCAATCATAATTTTCTTTTAGGATAGTCTTGTGATTTCAGTGGCATAAGGGAAATTCCAATGAGAAAACTTTCTACTGATGTAGATCAGCACCTGCTCTGTACCTTAGAGCCTAGGGCACCTCATGAGAAGTTAGTTATACAGGGTCACACAGCCAGGGGTTGCCATAAATGAGACTTGAATGAGGTCTTCCAGACCCTGAGGCCCCTCTAACTATGAGATTGCTGCTCCATATCAATCCTAACAGCTGATATTGAGGTTTGAGAAGCGCTTTCCATATAGAATCGTATCACACTAAACCTGGGAGCCAAGTATCAAAGGTATTATTGCCCTGTTTTACAGATAAAGAAAAGTGATTCATTGCTAATACTCTATGTGCCCATATTCAATCCTAGATAATTCTCTTAGCTCTAGTTCTAGGACTCACCCCCATAGTGCTCTACTGATTCTTTGTTGCTCCCTTTGGGGATTTTGTTTATAGATGACAGTTTGGTGATTGAATTAAGGTCCAGAATATTTCACAAAATCCTGCAAGAGATTTGCAATCACTCAAAAAGGTTCTGACCTCCTCATCCATACAGGAAAGATCCAGGAGACGAAGATCAATTGCCCAGATTTCATGCATTTTGTTTTTGGACACTCTTATAGAGCTTAGTCATCAGTATATCTGTATATCTGGGATGTGGAGTATTCTGATAAATGCTTAACAACTACATTTGACCTGCATCATTAACATTCCTCCTCCACCCCAAGACTTTCTTAAGTCTGGACAACCCACAAAACAATAAATCAAGCCCTGATTTGTATCCCTTGCTGATTTCCAAAGTATAAAAGTTCACATAGAAAATTTAACAATGAAATTGCCAATATGATCCAGCTCCAGTATACCCTCGTGAAATAAACAGTACTACTAATTGAGCCTTAGTCTGCACTTAACAAGAGGGGGAACTCCTCAATCGAGACGGTAGAACCTTTTGAGCATTTAATATGAATAACGCCTAACATTTACATAGAGCTCTAATATTTGCAAGCACCTAACAGAAACGACCCAATTAGATCTTGACAACAGTGCTGTGAGGTATTTGAGGTAAGAACATGAATGATTCTCAAAGTGTTTTCTTGCTTCTCAGCCTGGGGATCAAGCCATGCTCTTGTCTCAAGAATGATGCCGGGTACATTTCCTTCTTGTTTCAGTACAAAAAACTTATACACAGAGGGATAACTAGAGCTAGAAGACCAAAACTTTGCCTGAGGGTGCTCATGTGATCTCTTTGTGCCCCCATCACCTCATGGTTCTCTGCCAACGCTTGCTTTTTGGAATGACCAGTCTATCCACACACCCAAGCCAACCTTGACTCCCAATGTCTTAGGGTTGTTCTGTTCCTCTCCTGGATCTTATTTTATCACTCCTCTCATTTTATCACTCCTGCTCTTTTCCAGAGGCTCAAAGTTTGGGGGATTAGAGTTCTCTGTATATGTGTGTTTGGGGAGGGGAGCACATTAGAGTCTGAAATCTGAGAGACAACTGCCCCCGTGCCATACTCCCTCTCCAAATGGATTTTCTCTGGTCTTAAGAATTTCTAGTCACAGTTCAAAAGTATGGAGCATATTATATTTCAGTACTCTCTTATTCTTAGGGCCAATATCATTGGTCCTAAGTGCCAAGGTTGAGCTGGGAGATGGGGAAGTGAAGCCTTCATTTCATTCACCTACTGTGACACTCTACAAGAATCTCTGATCATATATTCTCTGAGTCCATAGTCCACTCTGAGAAGCAAGGTATTTTTGGTGGTGCCAAAGCAGATGGAACCATTCCTCTCTGCCTCCAGAGTGCCTCTCTCACATCTCACCACCCAGGGAAACATGGAAAAAGGCCTGAGCTGGAGGGGAGGCATGATGGAGGGTTTCTATGCCTCCTGAGCCAAACAGAAACTCCAGGCCCTCCCTCTGCTCCTGGCCTCTCCTCCAGTCCCTGGAGCTGTGCTGGCTCCCCTTCAAAGCCCAGGGGGGATACATGGGCTGCCTCCATCCTGTTGGAGCTCTCTCTTTCCAAAGCACTGAGTCATTTCCTCTTGGGGACTTTCTCATTAAAACCTTCCTGTTTGCTTTAGTCTGGGCCCCAGCCCTGGAGTCAGGCGTGCTCTGCATTACTGCTTCCTTCCATCCCCACTGTGCTGTAATTAATGGGCAGCAAGCTGCCCCAACACCTTCCAACATTTACATTTTGATTTCCTTCACCATACCCTGAACTCACTTCCTCAATCACAAAGCTCTGTCTGCCTGGGCCCCTGGCTCTCTGCTGATGCCCCTTCCCCTGCTCTGAAAAGTAATTGGTGCCCTTTAGAAGGAAGATGCTTTAGGAGAAAAGAATTCACTGGCTGGGGAATTGCCAGATGCCAGGAGTCAGTCCTTCCTATTGCTGCTGGGTGGTCCAGCACAGCCCTGCTGAATGGCAGAGGGGCACAGCTACCTTGGATGAACACAGTCCAAGGCAGCTGCCTGCCTCTACTATTCAAAAGTTGGAAAGGGGAAGAAAGTCTCTGAAGAAATTAGAATGGGCACAATCAATTTATGGGCATCTCCCCTGACCTGAGAGGCAGAAGAGAAAACAGAATTCATAATTTAGAGATGAGGTGAATAGACAGAATTGCAAAGAAGGAAAAGAGGAGGAGGAAAACGTTACAATAGAATGTCTTAGGCTTCATTCCTCCTACCGCCTCATTTTTAGGGGGTGGAGAGATTGGGGAGGCTCATGCTTTCATCTCTGTAGGAAGTTTGAGATTTGTCTGGGATACTGAAAAGTTACGTGACTTAAAACCATGTATTAGAGACTGGATTTGAACCCAAGTTCATATGTTCTCTATCCAGTTCTCTCCCTTCCTCTTCCACCCCAGAACAGATTAAAAACCCTGAAATTCCTCTACTGATCACAACTTCACATCATTCCATCTTTTCCTGTGCCTTATTTCTCTTAAACCTTATTTATTCTCATATGACCATGAATCCCTCTATCCCATAGACTCTCTCAGGCCATCACCACTGTTCCACCTTCACTGTCTAGCCCTTCCAATTGCAACTATTTAATAATCTCATCTGATTTATATTCTCTTCCTTGATCTCTGTCCTATTGCCACTCATCCCTTGCTAACTTCTAATTTTGAATTCTCCCCACCATCTTGCTCTTCCACTCCTATTTGCATATCATAGAATGGAGCTGGAGAAAGTCATGCAGTCATGGGGACTGGGTCTCCTACATTTATGTTATCTAATTTCAACTGTGCAAGGCAATCCTTTTTCTACTCCCTAATGGATTCCTCCTCCCACTCTCCAAAGAGACTGTCTTTTGGGTTTTCTCCTTTCTTCAAATCTCCCAATGAGACAAGAAGGTGTGTACAGTGGATATTAGCTTATTAGCTTTATGGCTTTGGGCAAATCATAACCTTTGGGCCTCAGGTTCCTCAACTGTGAAATGGCTATAATAATGGTATACCTACTTCACAGGGTTCTTGGATGGATCAAATGAGATATTTGTAAAGTACTTGTCAGAGTGCCTGGCACATAGTGGGTGCTTAATAAACTCTTGTTTCACTTTCACACAACTGGCTCTTCCCCTCATCCTCAAAGCTGAGGATCTTCCCTCTAGCTAAGATCATTGTCAAAGAGTTCCCTCTTTTCCCTTTCTGTGAAACTTCAACCCATTGACATTATCACCCAGTTAGTCTCTCTTCCTTTACTAGACTGATGAAGCAGCCTCTTTCCTCACCAAGGAGAACCTCTCTATATGTACCTCCATCTCATCCTCTCCTATCTTCTCTCGGAAATTTTTTCCACACTCATTCCTTTTCTTTCCATTATATTTAATCTCTCACTATTTATTGGTTCCTTTTCTACTACTTACCAACTGACTCGTAGACTACCTTATCCTTCTAGCAACCCTCTCTAGACTTGACAATCTCCTCAAGCTATTATCCTATATATCCTCTTCCTTTTATAGCCAGGCTCCTGGGAAAACCTGGCTCTGCTTAGTTGCTTCCTCTTTTGCTCTTGTTCACTTCTAAAGGCTTTGCAGTTGGATTCCATATTCAGATGGAAGTGACTCTCCGAAGCTGCCAATGATTTCTTAACTGCCAGATCTCAAGGTTTTTTCTCACTCCTCTTCTCTTTTGACTTCTGCAGCATTTGACCCTGCTGATCCCTCTCTCTTTTAGCATACAATTTCCTCTCTGGATTTTCATGACACTGGCTCTCTCCATATAGCTGTTTGCATAGGTGACCCAGTGAATAAATAGAGTTCTGGACCTGGAGTCAGGAAGATATGAATTCAATTCCAGTCTCAGAAACTTACTAGCTATGTGACCCTGAGTAAGTCACTTACCCTCTGTCTGCCTCAGTTTATGGTAAAAATAGGGATCACAATAGTTCCTAACTCCAAGGGTTGTTATGAGGACAAAAAAAGATACAAATTTTAAAGCACTTCAAACAGTCCATGGTTGGCGCCATATAAATGCTCATTATCATTATCAGCTTCATCTTATTAGTCTCCTTAGCTGAGTTATGACTCGTTTTCACTCTCTGTATGTGTACTCTTAAGATTCTGTCTTTGGGTCCTCCTTTCACTCCATATTCTTTCTTGATGGCCTCATTAAATGACATGGATTCTATGCTGATGACTCTATCTATCCAGCCCTAGCTTGACTTTGAGTCAGTCACCCATGAACAATTTTCTATTGACCATTTCCAACGGGATGTTCCATAGGCATCAAATACTCAAGGTGCCCAGATCTAAACTCATGATTTTTACCCCCCACCCCGACCACTCAACTTTCAAACTTCTTTTTGAGGGTATCCCCCATCCTTCCAGACACTCAAGTTGGCAACCTCGGCATTGCAACTGTGGCATCCTCAACTCCTTATTCTTTGTCAGCCCACATCTACAATAATTGACTAAACCTTGTTTTTCTTTTTTTTTTTTACCTCTACAGATCCTGCCTCCATCTCCTTCTCTTTATTCTAATGGATCTCCTTCCCTCTACTCATTCAGACCTCTACCATCACTTATATGGCTATTGCAGTAGCCCTCTAATTGGTATTCTTTCTGCACGTCTTTCTCTACTCCAATCCATCTTCCACACAACAACCAAAGTGTTTGTTCTAAAGTGCCCGAATGCTTACCAACATGTTCATGGTTCTTCCATCCTTAAATGACCCTCTCTGAAACTGACCACCAACTATCCTATCATATTATACTATTACACGATTCAATAAAATCCCATTATCTCTAGTATCAAATATAACCTCCTCGGTTTGGCATTGAAAGCACAAGCCCTTTACAACCAGATTCCTGCCTCCCTTTACTACCTTATTAAACCTTAGTCCCTTCCTGCACATTTGGGTCCAATAAAACTGCCCTTTCAACCATAACCCTCCCTTTCCTATCTCCATACTCTTGCATTGGCTGCCCCTCATATTTGGAATTAATTCCCTTCTCATCTTTGCCCCCAATCGTCCCTAGTTTCCTTGAAGGCTTAACTCAAAAACTCCCTTCTATATGAAGAATTTCTCTCTCCCACCCCAGCTGCTAGTGCCTTTCTCCACAAATTATCCTGGATCCATTTTGTAAATTCCTTTATATATATACATGTCTCTGCTCTTTAGATTATAAGTTTGAGGTGAGGGACAGGTTGATTCTAATAAAATCTGTTAACTGATTGACTTGAATTCAAAACTAAGCTCATCCACTTACAACTGTGCAACCTTCAGGAAAGCATGAAGTCTCTTGGACCCTCAGTTTCCCTATCTATAAAATGATCTGGTTGAACTAGATGGTCTCCAAGGTCTCTGCCTGCTCTAAATCAATGATCTCATGACATTTTGCTTCCCAGGTCACACTGAAACAGGGGTTTCCAGGAGATAATACCATGCCTTTAAAGGAATGACCCCAATTTCAGGCATTCTGGAAGATTAATTAGTTAATTAATTTGCTACTAATAGTATAACCTTGGGAAAGAAATTTATTCACCCTGGGTCTTAGTTTCTTCATCTGTAAAATGAAAAGCACTAGATGATATGAACCCTAAAGTCCTTTTGAGTTCTTTTTTTTAAACCTTTATCTTCCATCTTAGAATCAATACTGTTTTTTGGGGGATAGTCAATGGGAAGTAAGTGAGTTGCCCAGGATCATACAGCTAAGCAAGTTTCTGGGGCTAGGTTTGAAGCCAGGACCTCCTATCTCCAAGCTTGGCTCTCCACTGAGCAATCTAGCTGCCCCCAGATCCATCCAGTTCTAATATTCAATGACAATTAAACTTCTTGGGGATGAGTAGGACTTTCAGACTCTTTCAAATCACAGGACATAGAGATAGCTACCCATTTCATTTACATTGATGAATAGTAAGTCTGTTTTAGATCTTGGTACTCTGGTATAATGGATAGAGTGAGCAATTTCAAGTTTAAAAGACATGAGTTCAAATCCTATCTTAGATACTCTAAAGATTAAAATTTAGGGGAGACTGAGGCAGGTAGAAATTAGTTTCTCTCTGCAAGGAGTATTATATTTTATGAGGTTTATTAAAGGTTGAGAATTTGAGAATATACAAGTAAGAAAAAACACGTGCCTAGGCCAGAGGCCTAGACAAGACCTCACCTACATTATGGAAAGAGCCATGTCTGCCCCAAAACGGAAGTCCAAAAAAGCTCCCAAAAGCCTTTGCAATCAGGTTAAATCCCTTCTCGGTCTCAGCCCAGGTGAGACTACAAGGCATTCTGGGGAAGTGGAGCAAAGGCTTGTGGGGATTGAAGTCCTGGATTCCAATCCATTTTTACATTCCTCCGTTTGATCATTGTTGGGGTGTGAAGTTTCCCCAAAAAGGATCATGAGAACATAATCAACTTAAACATTACAGTAATTTGAGGATAAGAGAAAAAAAAAACAAAACAAATAATTGCTGGATGCATTGACAGAAAGCCAGTTAGGAGGCAGTCCCCTTTGGTATGGAAGTATACATACAAATAAATGTTCAATCAACCACACCCAAAGTTCAATTTTGTGCAACTTGCTGTCTGGAGGCATCTTCATTATGTCTTCTCCAACAGTTCAGTTCTGGATTCAGAGAGGTAGCATCTTCTTTACCTAAAATTCTTCTCAAAAGGAATTTAAACTTTGCAATTTAAATAATGATATTTTTTACATTCCCCCCATTAAGAGGGTGATTGACAAATACAGAATCACTTAGGGATGCATGGCTGAGGTATGAGGTATATGAATCAATTGGCAAGAGAAATTAAAAAAAAATCAGAAAAATCCAAAAGAAAAGAAAAAAATTTCTGGAAGAAAATATAGACTATCAAAGTTTTATGTGTAAAAATTCCAAGTAAAAAGAAAAATAAATCTATAACAGGTCCTTGAATCAGGGCCCTATTAAAATGATCTAAGCAATGATGCATTTACCCAGTCAGTAGCCAGGACTACAGAAAGGTAGCACACTATGGAAGGCAGAAAAGGGGACCAGATTATAGAAGCCAAGTAGGAGCCAAGTTTGGGGACACTCGTCTGTGAGTATTTTCAGAGTGAGGGTGGACACAAGGAAAGCCTATGTCTAGCAATGATAAACACAGTAACCTCAAGTTTCACACTAGGTTCAAGACCTTTGTATTGGCCTAGAAGTGCATCAATCCATCCTGGATTGGCTTTTCTTTGGCTCTGTGCAATGGCTCTGTTGTGTATATCTTGTCCTGGAATCAGACAGATTCATTAAGCAAAGTCCCATAACTTTTAAATAATTAGTGGCATCATTTTTATAGTCTCTAGCTTTTTTGAGTTATGCATTGGCAAATGTATCTTAAACTTGTAGTACTGCAAAATCAAAAGGTTAAAGAAAATCTTAATGCTGGTGACATGTGCTTCAAATATAAAAGAGAGAAAAAAATAAAAAAACCTGAAAAAGTATATTGCACATGCAAGAAAAATATAATAATAGAAGAGTTTTAAAAAATTCAAAAATGTAGCTTATAATCATTGACACTCTGTGTCAGATAAGAAAATATAGAATACAAGGCTTTCTCACCAAAAATGAGATCCATTTCCTCTTCAATATCTGGCCATGATCACTGTGAGTAGAAGTCAAATGAATTGAACAAGGTAACAATTTTTCATTTTTAAAATAAAGAACAGTAGTATAAATATGTAGATATCAATATCCTCAAAATTCTCAATAGCCCAATTAATTACAATAGCAAACAAACACTCTATCATATTTCACATAAGTTGCTGTATGGCATTTTTAAAAGCCTATGAATTGATGGATATTTGTCACAGTTTTTACAAACGTAGCAATCTTTCAACCTTGGTAATAAACATATTTTTAAACAAAGTAAAACTCATCTTGGGTTAAGAACATAATCAAGAAATCTATATATCATTCTGGTGGAAGTAAAATATTGAGCTGAAGAGTATAAATAAAGGGGTGGTCTTTTTTGGAGGCTTTTTAGGGGTACAAATGCCCTGAGATTAACTGCCCAACTTTCATTCACATATTTAGAAATGCGGGAAGGTTGGGGGTTATACAATGTATTTCACTTCAGCTAGAATTGGCCTTACCTCGTGGTAGGGGCAGGCAAAAATAACCAGAGATTGTTAAAAATTTTCAAAAATCATATTTAAAAAACCCTTAAAATCAGTTGAGATATTTAGCACATTAAATTTTCCAAAGATTGTTATAGCAATTGTAACCAGTTCTGAAGTCCATCCATCCTCTGTGACAATTTTACAAAGGCAAAATAGAAAGGCTGTTTTTTTTCATATGGGCTTAATTACAATAATATTTGTTCAGCACAATTATAGGGGGAAAACAACAGAATTTCAAACCTCAGTACATTCAAAATAAATTCAATCAACCTTCAGTGTAACAGAATAATATTCAATCCAGTAATATATGAATTTAACATCACAAAATTAAATCTTTTTTTTTTTTATTTTTTTAATATATTTTATTTGATCATTTCCAAGCATTATTCGTTAAAGACATAGATAATTTTCTTTTCCTCCCCCCCCCACCCCCCATAGCCAACGCGTAAGTCCACTGGGCATTAGATGTTTTCTTGATTTGAACCCATTGCTTTGTTGATAGTATTTGCATTAGAGTGTTCATTTAGAGTCCATCCTCTGTCATGTCCCCTCAACCTCTGTATTCAGGCAGTTGCTTTTTCTCGGCGTTTCCACTCCCATAGTTTATCCTTTCCTTATGAATGGTGTTTTTTTCTCCTGGATCCCTGCAAGTTGTTCAGGGACATTACACCGCCACTAATGGAGAAGTCCATTACGTTCGATTATACCACAGTGTATTAGTCTCTGTGTACAATGTTCTCCTGGTTCTGCTCCTCTCGCTCTGCATCACTTCCTGGAGGTTGTTCCAGTCTCCATGGAACTTCTCCACTTTATTATTCCTTTTAGCACAATAGTATTCCATCACCAACATATACCACAGTTTGTTCAGCCATTCCCCAATTGATGGGCATCCCCTCGTTTTCCAGTTTTGGGCCACCACAAAGAGCGCAGCTATGAATATTTTTGTACAAGTCTTTGTGTCCATTATCTCTTTGGGGTACAGACCCAGCAGTGCTATGGCTGGATCAAAGGGTAGATATTCTTTTGTTGCTCTTTGGGCATAGTTCCAAATTGCCCTCCAGAATGGTTGGATCATTTCACAGCTCCACCAGCAATGAATTAATGTCCCTATTTTGCCACATCCCCTCCAGCATTCATTACTTTCCTTTGCTGTTATGTTAGCCAATCTGCTAGGTGTGAGGTGATACCTCAGAGTTGTTTTGATTTGCATCTCTCTGATTATAAGAGATGTAGAACACTTCTTCATGTGCTTGTTAATAGTTTTGATTTCTTTATCTGAGAACTGCCTATCCATGTCCCTTGCCCATTTATCAATTGGAGAATGGCTTGATTTTTTGTACAATTGATTTAGCTCATTATAAATATGAGTAATTAAACCTTTGTCAGAGGTTTCTATGAAGATTTTTTCCCAATTTGTTGTTTCCCTTCTGATTTTAGTTACATTGGTTTTGTTTGTACAAAAGCTTTTTAGTTTGATGTAGTCAAAATTATTTATTTTACATTTTGTGATTCTTTCTATATCTTGCTTGGTTTTAAAGCCTTTCCCCTCCCAAAGGTCTGACATGTATACTATTCTATGTTTACCCAATTTACTTATGGTTTCCTTCTTTATGTTTAAGTCACTCACCCATTTTGAATTTATCTTGGTGTAGGGTGTGAGGTGTTGGTCTATTCCTAGTCTCTCCCACACTGTCTTCCAATTTTCCCAGCAGTTTTTATCGAATAGTGGATTTTTGTCCCAAAAGCTGGGATCTTTGGGTTTATCGTATACTGTCTTGCTGAGGTCGCTTTCCCCCAGTCTATTCCACTGATCTTCCTTTCTGTTTCTTAGCCAGTACCAAATTGTTTTGATGACTGCTGCTTTGTAATATAGTTTTAGGTCAGGGACTGCAAGGCCCCCATCATGTGTGTTTTTTTTCATTATTTCCCTGGATATCCTTGATCTTTTGTTCTTCCAAATGAACTTTGTTATAGTTTTTTCTAAATCAGTGAAGAAGTATTTTGGTAGTTCAATGGGTATGGCACTAAATAGATAAATAAGTTTGGGTAGGATGGTCATTTTTATTATATTGGCTCGTCCTATCCATGAGCAGTTAATGTTTTTCCATTTGTTCAAGTCTAGTTTTAGTTGTGTGGCGAGTGTTTTGTAGTTGTGTTCATATAGTTCTTGTGTTTGTCTTGGGAGATAGATTCCTAGGTATTTTATTTTGTCTAAGGTGATTTTGAATGGGATTTCTCTTTCTAGTTCTTGCTGCTGAGCTGTGTTGGAGATATATAGAAAAGCTGATGATTTATGTGGGTTTATTTTGTATCCTGCAACTTTGCTAAAGTTGTTGATTATTTCAATTAGCTTTTTGGTTGAATCTCTAGGATTCTTTAAGTAGACCATCATGTCATCCGCAAAGAGTGATAACTTGGTCTCCTCCTTGTCTATTTTGATGCCTTCAATTCCTTTATCTTCTCTAATTGCTGTTTCTAGTACAATGTCAAATAGTAGAGGTGATAATGGGCATCCTTGTTTCACTCCTGATCTTATTGGGAATGCATCTAGTTTATCCCCATTGCAGATGATATTAGCTGTTGGTTTTAGATATATACTGTTTATTATTTTTAGGAATGACCCTTCTATTCCTATGCTTTCTAGTGTTTTTAATAGGAATGGGTGTTGTATTTTATCAAAGGCTTTTTCTGCATCTATTGAGATAATCATGTGGTTCTTGCTAGTTTGCTTGTTGATGTGGTCAATTATGTGGATGGTTTTCCTAATGTTGAACCAGCCCTGCATCCCTGGTATGAATCCTACTTGATCATGGTGAATGATCCTTCTGATCACTTGCTGGAGTCTTTTTGCTAGTATCCTATTTAAGATTTTTGCATCTATATTCATTAGGGAGATTGGCCTATAGTTTTCTTTCTCTGTTTTTGACCTGCCTGGTTTTGGAATCAGTACCATGTTTGTGTCGTAAAAGGAGTTTGGTAGAACTCCCTCTTTGCTTATTATGTCAAATAGTTTGTGTAGTATTGGGATTAACTGTTCTCTGAATGTTTGATAGAATTCACAGGTGAATCCATCAGGCCCTGGGGATTTTTTCTTAGGAAGTTCTTTGATGGCTTGTTGGATTTCAATTTCTGATATGGGATTATTTAGGAATTCTATTTCCTCTTCTGTTAGTCTAGGCAGTTTGTATTTTTGTATATATTCATCCATTTCTCCTAAATTGGTGTATTTATTGCCATATAATTGGGCAAAGTAATTTCTAATGATTGCCTTAATTTCCTCTTCATCAGAGGTGCTGTCCCCCTTTTCATCTTTAATGCTGTGAATTTGCTTTTCTTCCTTCCTTTTTTTAATTAGATTGACCAGTACCTTGTCTATTTTGTTTGTTTTTTCAAAGTACCAGCTTCTTGTCTCATTTATTAAATCAATAGTTCTATCACTTTCGATTTTATTAATTTCTCCCTTAATTTTTAGGATTTCTAATTTGGTTTTCTGCTGGGGGTTTTTAATTTGATCACTTTCCAGTTTTTTCATTTGCATTTCCAATTGATTGATCTCTGCTCTCCCTTGTTTGTTAATATAAGCATTCAGGGATATGAATTTACCTCTGATTACTGCTTTGGCTGCATCCCAAAAGGTTTGAAAGGATGTTTCGCCATTGTCATTTTCCTTGATGAAATTATTAATTGTTTCTATGATTTCTTCTTTAACTAAACGGTTTTGGAGTATCATATTGTTTAATTTCCAATTGGTTTTAGATTTGGTTTTCCATGTACCATTACTAATCATTATTTTTATTGCCTTGTGATCTGAGAAGGCTGCATTCATTATTTCTGCTTTTTTGCATTTGTGTGCTATGTTTCTGTGACCTAATGTATGGTCAATTTTTGTGAATGTGCCATGTGGTGCTGAGAAGAAGGTGTATTCCTCTTTATCCCTATTTATTTTTCTCCATATGTCTATTAATTCTAATTTTTCTAAGATTTCATTCACTTCTTTTACCTCTTTCTTATTTATTTTTTGATTTGATTTATCTAAATTTGATAATGGTTGGTTTAAGTCTCCCACTAGTATGGTTTTATTGTCTATTTCTTCCTTCAATTCTCCTAGTTTCTCCATTAGAAATTTGGGTGCTATATTATTTGGTGCATACATATTGATTAATGATATTTCCTCATTGTCTATAGTCCCTTTTAACAAAATATAATTACCTTCCCTATCCCTTTTGATCAGGTCTATTTTTGCATTGGCTTTATCGGATATCATGATTACCACTCCTGCCTTCTTTCTATCAGTTGAAGCCCAGAAGGTCTTACTCCATCCTTTAATTC
Organism: Monodelphis domestica; assembly: GCF_027887165.1. NCBI lineage: Eukaryota > Metazoa > Chordata > Mammalia > Didelphimorphia > Didelphidae > Monodelphis > Monodelphis domestica. The sequence goes on from NC_077228.1 coordinate 81,406,168, forward strand.
TGACCTTGTGGGTGTCAACCCGCCTCATGTGTGTTTCTTGAAGACAACATATGGTAGGGTTTTGGATTCTAATCCATTCTGCTATTCGTCTACGTTTTATGGGTGAGTTCATCCCATTCACGTTCAAAGTTATGATTGTCATTTGTGGACTCCCTGGCATTTTGATTGCCTTCCCTAATTCTAACCTATTCTTCTTCGGCTCTACCTTTTAGTCCAGTGATTTACTTTGAAACAGTCCCCCTTGTCCCCTCCCTTGATGTTTCCCTTTTTAGTCCCTCCCTTTTTGTTCCCTCCCCTTCTCCCCTCTCTTTCCCTCCCTTTTTGTTCTCCCTCTCCCCCTCCCTCCCTTGGTTTTCCCTTCTCCTTACCCTTGTTGGGTAAGATAGAATTCAAGATCCCAATGGATCTGGATGTTTTTCCCTCTCAGAGTTGATTTCCCTGAGATTGAGGTTTAAGTAAATCCCCCCCCCCCTCTTCCTCTCCTTCTTATAGGAGTTTTCTTCCCCTCCCCTTCCCATATGAATCTTTGTGTGAGAATGATTATTCTATTTGGTCTTTCTTTACCCCCTATTTATACATTACATTTTCCCCACATATTAGTATACATAGGTTGATATAAATGTAGTCCTTATAGAAGAGAGTTTGAGTAAAAGAAGAAGATAACATTTTCCCCTTTCCTTAATATTTACCTTTTCAGGTATTCCTTGCTCTTTGATTTTCGGTATCAAACTTTCCACAGAGCTCTGGTCTTTTCTTTGCAAAAAGTTGGAAGTCTTCTATTTTGTTGAATGCCCATACTTTCCCTTGGAAGTATATAGTCAGTTTTGCTGGGTAGCTGATTCTTGGTTGGAGACCCAGCTCTCTTGCCTTTCTGAAGATCATGTTCCATGCCTTGCGATCATTCAGAGTAGAACTTGCAAGGTCTTGTGTGACCCTGATTGGCATTCCTTTATATCTAAATTGTCTTTTTCTGGCTTCCTGTAGGATTTTTTCTTTTGTTTGATAGCTTTGGAATTTGGCAATTACATTCCTGGGAGTTGTCTTTTGGGGGTTTAGTGTAGAAGGTGTTCTGTGAGCTCTGTCAGTGGCTGTATTGCCCCCTTGTTCTAGAATCTCTGGGCAATTTTCTTTGATTATATCTTGTATCACCATGTCCAGTTTGGTGTTTATTTCTGGTTTTTCTGGGAGTCCAATTATTCTTAAATTATCCCTTCTCCCCCTATTTTCCAGATCTATCACCTTGTCGGTGAGATATTTTATGTTCTCTTCTAATTTCTTGGTATTTTGGCTTTGCTTTATTGATTCTTGCTCTTTTACACGATCGTTGTCTTCCAGCTGCCTGATTCTGGCCTTTAAAGCCTGGTTTTCTTTTACAGTTTGGTCAAACTGGTTTTGTAGATGCATGAATTTCTTTTGCATTATTTCCAACTTTTCCTCCCAGAAGGCTTCCATCTTTTTGGTCATTACTGATTCAAATTCTTCATAGGTTTGTGGAGAGTTTCCATTTCCTTTGGAAGGTTTTGGAGCATTTTCTTTTATATTATCTTCTATCTGCTCTGTATTTTGTATTTTGGCTCCATAGAATGTGTCCAAAGTCGCCCCTTTCTTCTTATTTTTCTTGGTATTTTGGGGCTTCTGTGCTTCTGTGGAGTTTTCCATCTCTGAATGTGGAGGATTGGCTTTTCTTGTCTCTGTCTGGTGTTCAGAGGCTTTAGTCCTGGGCAGATGGTTCTATGACTTTCCCTGGGTTAAACTGAATATGCCTCACTGGAACTGGAATGGAAGGGTCGGACCACGTTGCTTTCAGGAAGTTGCCTTCAGAATCGCTGGCCGTGAGGCTGTTTCGTCGGCCTGCGGGGGGATGGGCTGCAGCTAACCCAAGCTCCGAGAGCACAGACTTTCACTGAGACTTGGATAGCAGGATCCAGCCCGTGAGGCTGTCTTGCCCGCCCTGAGGGTTGCTGTTGTTTCGACCAGCTCTCTGCAGCGGAAGCCCCAGGCAGTAACTTTCACCGGGACTGTAGAAGGCCCTGAGGGTTCTGCTCTCTGAGCCCAGCCGGCAGGGCTGCGGCTTCCGGGAGCCTTGGACTCTGCGCTCCTACCCCTGAGGTCCGAGGGATCTCGGGTTCTGGCTTTTGAGGGGAGCCGTACCTTTTGAACCGGGTCCAGGTCCAGGAGGAGGGTTCCCAGGGTCTGTGCTGTTGATCGTTTTGAATTTCGGCGCCTTAGGAGCTTATAGTTTGAGATCAGTCGGGAAGGTTTTTCCGGAGATCTGAACTTGAGCTTTCTCTAAGCCGCCATCTTAACCGGAAGTCCACAAAATTAAATCTTAAACCAAGAAAATATCAAAATCCAATAGAAATACAGAGATTTTTATAAACCATTGGAGTCTGAAATGTCTTAGAATATAGCCTCTAGTCTTTAAAGTTCCTTAGGTGTGTTTATCCATTTAAGTGTCTATTGTCGGTAGGCAGAGTGGTAAGGGCTAAGCAATGGGGTCTGAGCGATCTGCTCTGGGCCACACGGCCATGAAGTGTCTTAGGCCAGATTTCAACTAGAGACCTCCCATCTCTGGGCCTGGCTCCCAGTTCGCTGGGCTACCCATTTGCCCTTTCAAAGTTAAAGTTGAATCTTTGGGCTGAGTCTGCTCCCTGACAGGCAGGAGAAGTCAATGAAATTACCAGAAGAGTCAAAAGGTATCCTTTTAAACAGCCCATTGCTATTAATTTTCTGTTTGAAAAATCTGTTTCTTTTTCTCTCCCTTTCTCTCTCCCCTGATATGATCCCTCCTCCTGCCCCCGTCCATGTGGAGCCCAGGCCACCCACGTGGAGCCAATACCCCCATTTTGTTACCAGCTGATAGAAATGAGTCCTGAGCGATCTGATCCAAGGAACTGGGTTTGTTGGGCAGGCAGGTCACCAGGTGATTGCAATCTTGGTTGAATCAGGTGGGCCAGGTGAGTGAGAGAAAGACTGTGGGGTGGGCAGGGCCGGGAGCCAGAGAGCAGACAAATAGGGCCGGGAGCTCGGGCACCAGGTGAGAGGCCAGGAGCAGAAGCAGAAACCGGAGAGGGCCGCAGGCAGGAGCTGATCAAGATGGTTTTCTAAAAAGCATCTTGGAGAAACGTGGCTTAACAAAAATCATTATCTAGGCTAAAAAATTTGAGAAGTTCTTATCCAATCTAGTGGTCGCCAACTCTAAAGATTAAAATTTAGGGGAGACCAAGGCAGGTAGAAATTAGTTTCTCTCTGCAAGGAGTATTATATTTTATGAGGTTTATTAAAAGTTGAGAATTTAAGAATATACAAGTAAGAAAAAACACGTGCCTAGGCCAGAGGCCTAGACAAGACTTCACCTACATTATGGAAAGAGTCATGTCTGCCCCAAAACGGAAGTCCAAAAAAAGCTCCCAAAAGCCTCTGCAATCAGGTTAAATCCCTTCTCGATCTCAGCCCAGGCGAGATTACAAAGCATTCTGGGGAAGTGGAGCAAAGGCTTGTGGGGATTGAAGTCCTGGATTCCAATCCATTTTTACAATACCCACTAGCTGTGTGACTTTGGGGAAATTAACTCTCAGCTTCAGTTTCCTCAGTTATAAAATGGAAATAATAGTGCCTATCACAGGATTAATTTATAGTTCAGATGCCAAAGTACTTTGAAAACCATAATTCTCTCTATAAATGTTAGTTAATATTAGGAGAAGAAATAAGCATTTATATAGTACTAAACACTTTACAAATATTATCTCATTTGATAAGGGCCTGGCATGCAATGGCCCATGAGATTACAAAGAATCTGACACTACTGAATAAGAATTGACCATTGAATGCATTTTCTTTTTAAATTTAAATTTTAAATAATGTGTATGGATATCTTTTATTTTTGTATCATTTTGATTTTAAATATTTCTTTTCCACTTCTCCTTAAGAGCTGTTGAGTAGCATGCTGGTAGATTAAGATAATTCTGCATTATTAACATTTTTCCTCATCACTTTATTAAGTCTAGACAATCAACAAACCATGTCCTGATTTGGACAATTTTGCGTTTTCAAAGTGTACATACTAACACTGAAAATTTAATAATCAGCTCTTGCAAACCAGTTCAAGTTAGCTTCAGCACACCCCAGAGAAAGGAAGGAAAAAATAATTATTAAGTATTTATTAGATATATTGTGCCATTTGATCTTCAAAACAATCCTTGAGAAGACTGAATCAGACAAAGGTTAAATGACTTGCCCAGGGTCACACAGCTAGTAAGTGGCTAAGGTTGGATTTAAACTCGGATCTTCCTCCAGGGCCAGTTCTCTTTTCACTGTGCCTCCTAGCTTATAACAACAATAACAACAACAACAACAACAACAACAATAACAAACATATATATATATATATATGTATATATATATATATATATATATACAGAGAGAGAGAGTTCAGCAAACATATTAAATCAACTGAGCCAGTTAGTATATTCGATGTTATACCCACCTCTATGAGGAAGGAAGTGAGGTGATTCTTCTTCAGATACTTGATCACTATAATTATAGAGTTCATTTCCTTCCTCCCTTCCCTCTTTCCTTCCTTCTCTCTTTCTCTTTCTCTCCTTTTATCATTCTCCTTCTCTTTCTTTGTTTCTTTCTTTGTTTCTTTCTTCTTCCTTCCTTCCTTCCTTCCTTCCTTCCTTCCTTCCTTCCTTCCTTCCTTCCTTCCTTCCTTCCTTCCTTCCTTCCTTCCTTCCTTCCTTCCTTCCTTCCTTCCTTCCTTCCTTCCTTCCTTCCTTCCTTCCTTCCTTCCTTCCTTCCTTCCTTCCTTCCTTCCTTCCTTCCTTCCTTCTTTTCTTTCTCTTTTTTTTCCACTTATAGTTTACTATATGTTTACTTTCCTCCTGGATCTGCATACTTTACTTTGTACAAACTTCTCTGTATTCTTCATAGTCATTAAATATAATATGGTAATTGTAGTATATTGCATTCAGCAAATCTACTAAGTGGAAAATGTTATAAATTCATGTGGATGGAGAAAATTAAGACATCAAAGAGAGAAATAACTTGTCTTGGGGGGCCAGGCTTCTGTAGTAAGCCATAGTTCCCATTTCATTGAACCCAGACATCCATGATCTCTGGAAACAAATAAATTTTTTAAAAGAAAAATAATCTAAAAAGTCATCTGTTAAATTGGGGAAGCATAAAAGGGAATCATAATATTGTAGAGTGAAATGAGCCAAATCAGGAGAACAATTTACAAAATGATAGCAACATTATGGAGAAAAACAACTTTGAAAGATTTTAGAACTCTGAACAATACAGTGATAAACTAGGGACCTAGAGGAATGAAATAGAATCATACCATCACCTGCCAGGAAGGTGATGGCCTCAGGGTGGTAGAATGAAACATATATTTTCAAATATGGCTAATGTGGACTTGTTTTATTGGACTATTGGTGTAGGAATTGAGGCTTTATTTTTCTTTTTAAGAGATTGTTCATTGGGGGAGTCTTATGATGGCTTATCATGGAGACTTTAGTGGAGATTCTTGTATCCTATAAGGGATAGTACTAAGAGATGATTTCAAAGGTACCATTTCTTCCTTTCTCACTCTCTCACTTCTTTTGTTCCTTCCCTCCCTTCCTCCCTTCCTCCCCTTCCTCCCTTCCTTCTTTCTTTCTTTCTTTCTTTCTTTCTTTCTTTCTTTCTTTCTTTCTTTCTTTCTTTCTTTCTTTCTTTCTTTCTTTCTTTTCTTTCTTTCTTTCTTTCTTTCTTTCTTTCTTTCTTTCTTTCTTTCTTTCTTTCTTTCTTTTCTTTCTTTCTTTCTTTCTTTCTTTCTTCCTTCCTTCCTTCCTTCCTTCCTTCCTTCCTTCCTTCCTTCCTTCCTTCCTTCCTTCCTTCCTTCCTTCCTTCCTTCCTTCCTTCCTTCCTTCCTTCCTTCCTTCCTTCCTTCCTTCCTTCCTTCCTTCCTTCCTTCCTTCCTTTCTTTCTTTCTTTCTTTCTTTCTTTCTTTCTTTCTTTCTTTCTTTCTTTCTTTCTTTCTTTCTTTCTTTCTTTCTTTCTTTCTTTCTTTCTTTCTTTCTTTCTTTCTTTCTTTCTTCCTTTCTTCCTTTCTTTCTTCCTTCCTTCCTTCCTTCCTTCCTTCCTTCCTTCCTTCCTTCCTTCCTTCCTTTCTTCCTTCCTTCCTTCCTTCCTTCCTTCCTTCCTTCCTTCCTTCCTTCCTTCCTTCCTTCCTTCCTTCCTTCCTTTCTTTCTTTCTTTCTTTCTTTCTTTCTTTCTTTCTTTCTTTCTTTCTTTCTTTCTTTCTTTCTTTCTTTCTTTCTTTCTTTCTTTCTTTCTTTCTTTCTGTCTGTCTTTCTGTCTTTCTTTCTTCTTTCTTTCTTTCTTTCTTTCTTTCTTTCTTTCTTTCTTCTTTCTTTCCTTCTTTCTTTCCTTCTGTCTGTCTGTCTGTCTGTCTTTCTGTCTGTCTTTCTTTCTTTCTGTCTTTCTGTCTTTCTTTCTGTCTGTCTTTCTTTCTTTCTGTCTTTCTGTCTTTCTTTCTTTCTCTCTTTCTTTCTTTCTGACTTTCTTTCTTTCTTTCTTTCTTTCTTTCTTTCTTTCTTTCTTTCTTTCTTTCTTTCTTTCTTTCTTTCTTTCTTTCTTTCTGTCTGTCTGTCTTTCTGTCTTTCTGTCTTTCTTTCTTTCCCCTTCCTTTCTCCTTTTCCCTTTTCCCTTTCCCTTTCCCTTTCCCTTTCCCTTCCCTTCCCTTCCCTTCCCTTCCCTTCCCTTCCCTTCCCTTCCCTTCCCTTCCCTTCCCTTCCATTCCCTTCCCTTCCCTTCCCTTCCCTTCCCTTCCCTTCCCTTCCCTTCCCTTCCCTTCAATTTACACTAATCATAAATTTTAGTGCAGAAGAAAGGTAAGGTCTAGGCAACTGAGATAAAGTAACCTGCCAGAATCACACAGCTAGCAAGTGACCACAGCCATATTTGAATCTAGAGTCTCCAAATTCCAATCCTGGCCTATCCACTGAGCTACTTAGCTGCCTTAGTCCCATTTATTTCTAAAATTAAATATTTTCTAGGCATACCAAAGGAGAAGTGAATCATAATAATCCTACTGAGGGATTCTCACCTCTCTTTACTTATTTTTATTTGTGCCTTTCTTTAAATATCAGAATTGTTTCCAGATATTCTGCTGTCATGTGCCTTGTTTTAGATCCTCAACTACATGGAAGAAAATTTTGAGCAAAACAAAGCAACTGTTTCTGATAGAGAATGCAACACTCCACATTGGTAGTTCCCCTGTCTGTTCCCCAAGAGGAGAGAGGACTTCTTCTTCTTTGTTCTTCTGGAGCCAACATTGGTCATTGCAATTGCTTTGAGTTTGGCAGCTTTTAATGTCTTTTCTCAAGTTTACAGCATTGAGAAGTTTTTGCAGTCATTTGACAAATATTTATTGAGGGTGGATAGATGATGTGAACAGTGCTGTTCTTTCCTATGTTTCAACTGTGGGTCTTAAGGGATCTGGTTGGCCTTGTGTTCAATCAACAATTAATCAAGAGGCATTTATTCAATGCTCACCAGTTGCCAGACGCTGTGCCAGCAAGGGCTAAAGAGCTTCAGTTTTTCATACTCTTCTTCCTACTTGTTCTGTCCTGGATTTCTTCCTCTTTTGGTTTCATATTCTCAGAAATCAGACTATATCTTGAATCCTATAACAATTTTTTTGCATATTTCTGCCTGATTACAGAGGATATTTATATAGGAAAATTCCATCATCCCTTCCTAGAAACTGACAATGGGCCACTCAATGGATTGCATTTCATCAAAATTTTATAACAGTGTCTGGACCAGGACTCTTTTCAGAGAAGAATACCACAGAGGTAACTGGAAAAAAACAAACAAACCTTTGCTGCACATTTTACTGGTTAAGTTCATATGTAGAAGATATATAGATAATTGATATAAATACATAAGAATGATAACTGTCCCCAATAGATAAATGATCAAAGGACATAACTAGGCAGTTCTCAGGGGAAGAAACTTGGAGGAGAAGGCTCCAAATCACTAATAATAAAAGAAATGTTAATTAAAACAACTGTGAAGTTCTATCCCATACCAATCAGATTGTCCAAGATGACAAAAATGGAAAATCATGATTGTTGGAGGGACTATGTGGGAGAAGCAATTTACTCTTCCCCCTTTTGAGTATGACTACTGGCTTGAGCCTGAGTGATATTGACATGGAAGTGAGGATTGTACAAGGAAATCATTGGGTGAATTGAGCCACAAGGATAGAATGGCAGCTAGAAAAAGGCAGCAATCGAGATCACAAGTCAGGGGGCAGAGCAATACCTCCTTCACTGCCTCCTGGACTGCCCTTGGGCAGCCCAGGCAAGATAGAAAGCCATAGTTGTCTCCCAAGATGTTAGTAGGTGGAGAAAAGTTTTGATAAACTGAGGCAAGAGTGGATTTCACTCTTCTCTTCCATGTTTATTGCTGACTGGATTACCTTGTGAGTGTGGCTAGGGGTCCCTAAAAATGGCAACCACATAATAGCAAGCTAAATGGAACAATAAGGAAAGTACCTTTTATATCTCTCTCCTATTTTTCCATCTTTTCCCCCTATTACTTTTGATTAATAAAATAATTAATTTATGGCCAGTCTCATAATTTTCCCTCTTACAGATGGAAATTCACAAACATTGATGTACTTTCTGTGGATTTGTTGTTTGGTGCAGCCATTATGGAAAGTGATTTAGAACCATAGCATACCTTGAAAGTCACTAAGCTATAGATCCTTCGACCGAGCTATTGGTTATATATCCCAAAGAGAACAAAAAAAGAGGAAAAGCACCTGTAGCCAAAAAAAAAAAGTTAAAAATGTGTGCCCATCAGTTGTGGAAGGGCTGGACAAATTATGGTATATGAATGTAATAGAATCTTTTTTGCACTGTAAGAAGTGACAAAAAGGACAAATTCAAATCAGTCTGGGAAGTTTTGTAGGAAATGATACATAATGAAGTGAGCAGAAGTAGAAGAGGTATTCTATTTACAGAATAATGGCCATGACATTTTGAAGAAAAACAACTTTGAATGTCCTAAGCATTCTCTTTAATATAATGACTAGTCACCACTCTAAGATACTAATGATATAGATTACCTTTCAGGATAGCTGGTAAAGATTTAACAACTAGATTTTGGGGGAAGGGGAGATAGATATGTCACAAACTTTAAAAAATTTTATCTGCATTAACATTTTCTCCATTTCTTCTTTAAGTCTAGAAAATCAACAAAACAATAAATCAAGCTTTGATTTGCAGTGTTTGCTAATTTATGATATACTGATAGTCACACTGAAAATTTCCATATACAATCACCATTTTCTGGCCACCTTTTGTGTATAAAAATATTCCTGTTTGTTAATGATTTTTTTGTTCGTAATTTAAAAAGTCTTTTAAAGGTTTTAAAAAAAAGACCTACATATGTTTCCAAATTGAACTCTAATTTCAAGGCCAGTGATGATTAGCGAGTTATTAATTTGACTATGTTAGATTAATTTTTTAAACAACCAACTTGGATCAATTGGTAAATGAGAAAATGATTATGGCATCTTAATTATTATTCTTTTATGAAAGCAATTCATCCTAAAAATAAGTTAATTGAATCTGATTGACCATTTTCTAGGATTTCCCCATAGTCAATGTGGTCAGAGTTCTAGGTGTGCCTTCAATTTCATGGACTGACCTTTGTGTGCAGCCTCTGGACATTTCCTCTGGAAGCAAGGGTCTCGAATGATTGGGCTTAGAACACTTGACAGGATCACGGGCTGAGAGAAAGGCAGGTTTGTGCAGTGCATTTGAATGAAATGATAATGTCCTGGCTGCTTGTTTTAACTCTGTCTCTTGCCTAAGGTCACAATTACAAGACCAGAGAGGGTAGAAGTGAGGTAATTGAGACAGCTATTTATATTCAATCGTCATTCTGTCCACTAAGATTACTACTGACCCTGTGAAGAAGCTCAGACCTGATGTCAGGAGGCGAAAACAATACTCCCATGAGATTGGGTTGTAGTTACAGGAATAGAAATGAGCCAGTAGCTGGCCCAGACTCACTAGAGAAAAATAGGACTGAGTAGTAGATGTGCTATAGTTCTTTTATATATATATATATATATATATATATATATATATACATATATATATATATGTATATATATATATATATATTCCCCCTTTCCTGGCTTCAAATATATATATATATATATATATATATATTCCCCCTTTTCTGGCTTCAAATATATATATATATATATATATATATATATTCCCCCTTTCCTGGCTTCAAATATATATATATATATATATATATAAATAGCTATCTCAATTATATATATATGTATATATATATGGGGTTTTTTTGAAGCTAGGAAAAGGGGAAGGGAATAAGCATTTATAAATGTGACAGGCACCATGCTAAGGGTTTTTATAAATTTCATTTCTTTTGAGCCTCACAGCAGCCCTTTGAGGTAGGTGTTGTTAATATCCCCATTTTACAGTTGAGGAACCTGAGGCAAAACAGAGGTTACATGACAAGCCCAGGGTTATGCAGCTCCCAAGGGTCTGAGGTGAATCTGACCTCAGGTGTTCCTGACTCCAATTCTTGCTCAATACTCTCCTGCTCCCTTGGTCCTGGACTCCTGCCCTGATTTTGTGTACCCCTTGCAAGAAGCAGTTTAAGAGTGGATGGGACTGAGAATACATAGCCCTGAAGGCTTTATCCCTAAATAACTCTTTACTCTGATCTCTCCAAGCATCTTTCATTCACAAGTCTAAAAGCCAGATGGGAGGAAGTGAAAGCATCTTAAACATTTAACGCTGTATAAGTAGCTCATTCACCCAGCACAGCATATTATGAATATTCCTTTAGGAGAGGCTTTCCACCTGCCATTAGCACACAGACATTTCTTCTATCTTAGAAGAGGACTAAAAAAAAATTTTAAACCATCATTAAAAGTTCCAAGAAGTAGGAGAAAAGAGACTGTCCTTTCACTAGTCCAACTCCCAAGTGTGAGAGCCTCTACTTAATGGTTCTCCATAGATAGTGTCCACCTCACCTAGATTCCTTGCTCACTATAGAAGTTAATAAGGGGCCATCTGGGTGACTTAGTAGAGAGAGTGACAAACCTGAAGACAGAAGGTCCTGGGTTCATTCAATCTAGCCTCAAACACTTCCGAGCTGGGAGACCCTGGGCAAGTCACATATCTAATTAGATAGCATCAAGTTCTCTCAGATAATCATCTATAGCAAGGAGAGTGGATTGGAAGTTGGAGACTGGAAAGAACTGAGTGGGAATCCAAATCTGGAGGAAAGACACTTTAATAACAGTGAAGAAAGGGCAGGGAAGATAATGAGACATTTCTGTCTGGGCATCAATGACTAGGAGAATGGTAGTTATCCCAGTGCTCTGGAGGATAGGAGCTAAGTGATAGTCCACTTAGATGGAAACCTAGAGTTTCTAGGATGTTGGAAGGAGCGACTAGTTTTCCAACCAGACCTTTGGTGCATACGTTTCACACATGTATACATCCCCAATGGTGTCATGGAAGGACCAGCATCAAGAGTTTTCAATATTCAAACTTGCCCTATTGCCGATTTGTGATGACACGGCACGATCATAAATCTGTCACTTGGGGGGTCTTGAATTAGATCAATGGAGTTAAACTCAAAAAGGAACAAAGGCCACTATTCTATATAGGGGATCCCCGCAGGCCCCTCAGTTTTTGACTCAGTTTTTAAATGTAATGTGATTTATATTTTTATCGTATTTTTATTTATTTTGTTAAATATTTCCTCATTACATTTTCATCTGATTCCCAGGAAGGAGTATAGCAATGGACCACATGTTGGACACCTCTGGACTAGGTGAAATCTAAGATGAACTTTTAGATGTAGATCTCTATGAACCTATGACCAGTTTTTGCAAAAAAAAAAAAATGACCAGGGAGATATCTCTGTGGCTACCCATCATAACTTGAGACTACTATGCTAATGATGCCAGGGACTGATTACCATCAGTGCTACACTTTTGATTCTTTTATCAAAAATATGAATATATCCCTGGTCACAGAAGTGAAAGAACCTAGATAGATGAACATGGACATCTACCCATTAGTGAAAAAAAAGATAGCGAGTCAAACTATTTTCCTTAAAGTGGTTGTTCTCTAATTTTGAAGACTCGGGATCTCAATTCACACTTAAAAATTGAGGACTCTCCCCAAAGAGCTTTTCTTTATGTGGGTTACATCCAAGATTATGCTGGAGCTACCTCATACCATACTTATGAGAGTTGATTGTTAAATTTTTAGTGTGCATGTGCACCTTGAAGATGGCAAATACTATAAATTAGGGCTCAATTTATTATTTAGTTAATCATCTAAACTTAAGAAAGTGATGGAAAATATTAATAATGCAGATGAAGTTTATAAGTATATGTTGTATTCCCAGAGAACCGATTTTTAAACATTTCCTAACATATCCCTGATTATACCAATGAATATCATCATATTAGAAAGGAAATTTTCTTAATATTATTATGAAAATAATTTTGACTTCACATACCCCCTGAAAGTGTGTTGAGTGCCCTCAGGGGGTCCCTGGGTCACATTTCAAGAAGGACTTTCCTAAAATTGAGTACAATTGAAGTCTCTTTTATGCAAAGCACTTTGCAAACTTTAAATCTTCTATCAATGTTGTCATTTTCATTGTTCAGAGAGAGAGAGAGAAATAGAGAGAGAGAGAGAGAGAGAGAGAGAGAGAGAAATAGAGAGAGAGAGAGCGCAACTTCTATTTGATGTGGAAGTCCCCTGATCAGGAAATGACGCCCCGATAGAAATCATTCAGATGAACGTCAAAACCTGAGACATCATCTTAAAATGTTCAGAAGCACACACTCACTGAAAGTTGAAAACTACTGGTCAGATAAGTGCAAGGTGCACAGTACAACCCATGCCAATCTTCTCTGTCAATCTATTTTTAAGAGATGAGTTCAAGGAGATGCTGCCAAACAATTAGGCACCAAATGAGACCCTAAAGAGGTTTATACCTCCAGAGTAGATGCTTCTTTCATCCTCTCTTCTCTATTTCTAGCATCAGCCCTTCTCCATCTCCTTGAGGAAATGAGACCTACTTGAGACTTGTCCTATGAACAATCTCTCCCTCTTGAAATAAAATACTCTGTATTTACTTACTTGTGTACATAGTGTACATTTTCCAACCTCCATCCCAGAAGAATGTTATGCTCTTCATGGCAGGGACTATTTTCTTTCCTGATCTTTGGTATCTGAGCCCAGAGTCTAGTTTCTTATTCACTTTCTAAAAATCAACGTGGAGCCATGAAGATCTATATTCAAGTCCCATCTCTGACACATACTAGCTATGGGACCATGGGCAAGTCACCTAACCTTTACATATCCCAGGAACTTTCTAAGATGACAAATTTGGGACAAGTTGTCAATATGCATTAGGAGAAAGGTTCCCATGGTGTCCACTACACAGATTTTATCAGAGACCAAAAAGACCTCCAGTTTCTGGATGTGAAATCCATTCCAGTTAGATATTTCAGAGAAGTCCAAGCTTAGTCTTTTGCCGGCACATTTGTGTTTTGACACAGTAATTATTGGATGGAAAAATAAAGCTACATGCCCAGCCCAGTCCTAAGCAGAAGATCCATCATTTATCAATTTGGATTTCTTCCTTGACCACAGTCTCACCAACCCGTGGAGGTTGTTCAAAGGGAACTCAGGCTAGATCTGTCTGGGCTCAGCATTCAGGAAATATGAGTTTTGTTGCTGGCTTGGCCTCAGGCTCACTGAGAATGGGCAAGCCATTCCTGTATCCATCTCGATTTCTCCATCTGGGAAATGTAGATGCTGACACTCGCCATCAGATAATGTTTGCAAAATGTTTGGAGATCCTTGCTGGTTGACAGCATGTAATTGCAAACTGTTAGGGTTTCTCCTTCCTAACTAAAAATTCTCTTGTTTTAATTGAAGTATATGGAATACCAACACCCTGTTTCTTCCATCTGTAATAGGACCTGTTCTGCACTGACCCCCTCCAATACCACCACAGAGCATACAGACTCTCTACTTGAGGCTGGTTTCTATTCACGTATGATTCACAGCCAGCTCAAACCTCCTGATTGGTTTTTGAGAAGAACTTGGTGGCTGTGCTAAGGTGCCCCTTTTGGCCACTCTCCTTGTTCTTGCTTCAAATAGTGAGGATAGTTTTAAACTGTCAGGCTCAGAAAGGGAGAAAATCTTGCTGGGTTTGGAGAGAGAAACTTTATTAGAGAGAGTAACTTGCCATAATATCAAAAGGTTACTGCAATTGCAACATAAAGCCTAGTTCTTTTGGATGGAATAGGAGAGACTTAAACATTTACTTGAATGCTTTATGTGTTTTCTCTTTTGGGGGGCTCATGTGAAGTCTTTACATTTTATACATTTTTGTGGGGGTAAAATAAAAGCTCTCTTATGCCCGATGTGTATTTAGTCTCTTGAATACTTCTATGGAATCTGAGGAGCCCCATCCCTCACATTTGGAGAGGCTGGGACATGAGTTATACCATAAGGATATCAGAGTTTTTTCTAAATCAGCTCAAAGTGGGACCAATGAGCCTAAGAGAAATATTTGGGGTCAACCCCCCGGATAGAATTTTGTATAACTGAATTCTGGGGAAAGTCATTGACTAGAGGCTACAAATAAATATAGAGTAATTTCAAGGAGAGCACAGTTACAACTGAAGGGAATTGGAAAAGGCTTCTTGGAGAAATTGGTGGAAGAGATGAGTATTGATGAGAATTATTAATTTCAAGAGCTAGAGTTAGAGAAGGATGCCATCCTAGGCATGAAGGCAGAAGAAAGAATGTTGGCATTGGCCAACATCAAGTAGACTAGTTGACTGGAGTGTAATTGAACCAGTAGGAAGTGATGAGATTACTAGTAACTTCAGAGCCTGAAAAATAGTAGATACTTGATAAATGTTTTTTGATTGAATTGATTGATCACCAAAAGAGAATATGGTAGAGAACTAGAAAGGGCCCAAGATAGAGAGAGATCTGTGCTATTTCCATTCAAAGAAGTGGAATATGGATGATGATCCCTCAAAGGAAACAGCTAAGAAGAGAACATCCTAGACATCCAGTTAGGAGTTAACAGGCAAAGAGAAGGGATTCCAGGAATAAGAATCAATCTAAGCAAAGGCACAAGGGTGGGAGAGTGCAGTGAGGGTTTCAGCTGCCAATAGTTTTCCAGTTTGGCTGGAATGTGGAGTTATTAGAGGAGCTCACTACTACCAGTAGAAGTCATGAACATTTTTTTTTACCTTGAAATTTCTTTTTTAATAAAAATTTTTAGTTATATGTAGAAATAATTTTTGACAATCGTTTCTTGACATTTTAGAATCCAACCCTAAAATTTCACTTTGATCTTAGAAAATTGGCAAAAATGCCAAAAAACAGGAATAATCAGTGTTTGAGGGGTTGTACATTTATGAATTGTTTGTGGAGCTATGTGTTATTACAGCCATTCTGGAAATCTATTTGAAATAATTTCAAATAAAGTGATGAAAATGTCTTTACTCTTTCCCAGAGATTGCATTGATCTTAATACCTCAAGGAGATCACTGATTTAAAAAAAGTTCCATATGTACCAAAATAGGTATAGCAGCACTTTTTATGATAGTAAAGAGCTCAAAACATAAATTATGGAATGGCCAAACAAAATAGTACTATGTTGTAAGAAAAAAAAATTAATGGGATATAGAAAAGAATTGAAAGACTTACATGAACTGATGCAAAGTGAAGTAAGCAGAGCCAAGAAAATAATATGCACAATGACTACAACAACATAAATTGAAAGAACTACCAAAAAAAGAATATTGCTGAATTAAAGAATAAGTTGAACTTGGACTCTTCTTGAATTCATGACATGATACTGTGAAGATTAAATTTAATTCTCCCCTGATTGTGAAAATGAAATTAATTAACTCTCCCTTGATTGTGAAGATTTAAATTGTAACCCAGGCCTATTTTTAGATTTTAATCCCCCAAAGTGTAAACATCCTACTTAAAAGTTGAATATGAAGATCGGCCCATTTTAGATTTGATCACCAAAGGTGCAAACACCCCATTCATACTTGAGTGGGGGAATCTATGACCCATGTGTGACCCATGTGATGACTCGGAATCTACTGACTGCCTTCTGGGCAGTCCTAGAGCATAGAATCAACTATGATTGGTAAACGTAGAATTAGGGGAAGGCACAGGAAGTGACACAAGAGAAAATGTCTTTAAAAGGAAGTGACAACTTCCTGAAAGGAGTTCAGTTCTTGATGCTTTAGAGTTGAGGCTGGTGAAGAGGGGCAGAAGGATCTTCTGACTGGACCTGAGACCCTGTTCCTTTAGACTGACATGTGGTGAGTGAAAAGCTGACTCTTAACTGCTGGATATTCAGAAGAGACTAACCTCAAGAGAGACCTATCCTCTTGAGAGAGATTGCCTGTATCCCCAGGGCCTTAGCTACAAGGGCCGAGGTCCCTCCAGTTAATCTCCCTGCCCAGGGGCCCGGAATAAATTACTTAGTGTTTAGGCTAGATATCTTACCTTAGCTTCTCTCTGATTTCTTACTTCACTCTTTCTACATTTTGTAAATTAATTGTAAACATAATCTCTTTGGAATTAATTAAATTCCTGGTGACCACACTTAAATAATCAAGCCCAAACCTTTAAAAATTAACCCCATTTTCCTCTTATAATACCCTATAGCTGCCCAATGATAAATAGGAAATTATGTGAACAGAAGCACAAAGTAGGAAATGGAATGGTAAGTTGTCCAGGGCCCCTAGGTGGTGCAGTGGACAGAGTGCCAGGATGGAGTCAGGAGATTCATCTTGAGTTCAAATCAGGCCTCAAACTCTCAAACACAAATTGTGTGACCCTGGGAAAGCCATTTAACCTCTATCTGCATTAATCCACTAAAGAAGGAAATGGCAAACCACTCCAATATCTTTGCTACAAAAACTCTATGGACAATATTGATGTGAGATGGTCTATGGGGTCACAAAGAGTCAGGTACAATTAAATCACTCAACAACAAATATATTAAAGACATTATTAGTGAGAAATTTGGGAGAGGAATCCAAGAATAAGAATGCTAATCCACCTTGGGGAGACATGAAAGTTGGGAGATCCGTTTCACTTGTCTCCATCATTATTGTGATCAGTATTTGGGGCTTTAAACATATATGAGTAGCAGGAATTCCTTTAGTGCTTATTAAACTATGTGTCTAGAAGTTCCTCTGGATTTTGTTCTGACTTCCTTAATCTTTTTTTTATATTAAAAGGGCTTTTTTTTTTCAATTATCAAGTATTTAATTTTTCTCTATCTACCTCCTTTCATACTCTATCTCCCACTAGTTGGGAAGGGGGCAGAGGGGGAAAGAAAAGTAAAACACTTATAAGGGTGTAAACATAACCAAGGAAAATAAGTTCCCAAACAGTCTATGCCCCAAAATGTATGTTTCATTCTTCATTGGTGTCCATTGTATTCTTCATCTTTGATCATGAAGTTCTTGTCTTTCAGAATTATTTATTTTTATAAGCATTGATGTTATGATATAAATTATTCACCTGTTCTGCTCACTTCACTCTACACCAGTCCATATGCACCTTCCCAGGTTTCTCTGAAATTGCTTCTTTGTTGCTTATACCCCAACAGTATTCCATTAAACTCATATACTGTAATTTGACATCCCTTATCAGGTCAGTCTTGCTTGCTTTCTATGAGAAGTCTCAGGATTCTCTGGAAGATATAGGTTCTTGAACTTCTGAACTCTCAATTTCTTTTTTTTTAATTAAATTAATTTATTTAATTAATTGATTTAGAATATTTTCCCATGGTTACATGATTCATGTTCTTTCCCTCCCCTCCCATAGTTGACGCACAATTCCACTGGGTTTTACTTGTGTCATTGGTCAAGACCTATTTCCATATTATTGATATTTACACTAGAGTGATTGTTTAGAGTCCACATCCCCAATCATAGCCCCATCGACCCATGTGATCAAGGAAATGTTTTTCTTCCATGTTTCTACTTCCACAGTTCTTTCATTCATGAACATTTTGCAAGGAACCTAGATAGAGTTTCTAAGGGTACCAGGTTATTATTCCTGACATTTCTTCCTGATAGATAAAAGTTATCCCACTGATTCTGGATCATGAGAAGAAGGAGGGTACCTCACACAGTGTCTGGTACATTATAAATACTTGATGTTTGCTAAGTGATGAAACCATCATCTCTACCTCTGACAAGTAGAAAAATAAACCCTCCTTCCTTCATTCCAATCATCTCTGAATTCTGTCTGAATTCTATTTCTGATGCCCTCCTTGCCATTTGAAGGTAGGCAGGTCAGGGGAAGTGAAAATAACTATTTTTTCTTTTTAAAAAACCCATTCACTTTCTAGGTTATTCCAACCTCTATCCCAGCTGTGATGTGTGTATCTTTTTCAGTGGTTGTTGAGTGCCAGCCAGAGACAGAGCTTAATTAAACATCATGAGAAGCTTTGAAAATGAAAAAAGCCACTTCATTCCCAATGAGGGTGGAGCAGGCCAAATGGGCTATTCATTGCATATTAATGATGAGCGGAGTCCAACTGAGTCACACTGGCAACAGAACTCTTGGCCAACACAGGGAATGCAAACACTTCATAATTAAGGCAAAGAAAAATGGACTATTGGAAGCAGCTTTTGCCAAAACCCCAGAGAACACCCAGATCATCTCCAGAGAACATTTTATCTCAAGCTAAGAGCACTAGTTGTTTTAGTGTGGAAGCAAACAGGACATTTTAGGGGTGATATCTGGCTCAATATTAAAGCCCATTGTACTTGCTGTATATAATAGATCTGGTTCTCATTTGGAAGCAAGCAGGAAAGGCATTTTCCTTGGCCAGGAAGCACGTCAATTTCATATATGCAGTATAGAAATAAAATGTAATTTCACAATTATTAAGCATTCACTCTGTGTAAGGCTTTAAGCTAGGTAGAAGTATGAAGAGGAAAACACAGAGACAAGTGAACAATGTATTATTTTCCTACTTGTATGATCAGCACTTCTTGGTCTCCTTTGCTGCTTCATCATCTTCACAACACTTAACCATGTGCCTGGATCTCCCCAATAGAATGTGAACTCCTTTGGGGCAGGGACTTTTGATTTTTGTCTGCATCCACTGACTATCTGCCATATAGAGGAACTTAATAAATGCTTGTTAGTTGATTGAGAACATGGTCTGTGGCATGTATACCTTTGTAATAACCTCAGTGCATTGAACAGAGGGCGATTGCTAGAACAGATCAGGTAGGCATACAGCATACGGAAGCAAAACCAAAACAATACAATAAGCTAGTATTGAATAAACCCGAAGAGCCCCATTACTGGAAGAAAGGATCCATTATTGACAAAAACTCCTGGTAAAACTGGACATTTTTCTGTAGATTAGACCATCATTTCATCCTAGATACCAAGACAAGCAGTAAAAGACAAGGTCACGTTCCCCAAATATAGAAGATAGAATCATAAACAAATTAGAGGAACAAAGAAGAAATTCCCATTCAGATCTGTGGATGGGGGAAGAGTTCATGACTATACAAGTGAAAGAGAGGATCACACAGGATAAAATGGATAATTTTGATTTCACCAGATTAAAAAGGTTTTGTGCAAATTAATCTAATAGCAAAAATTAGAAGGGAAACATAATTGGAATCTTTGCAGCAAGATTCTTTGATAAAGCTTTCATATCTAATATATATAAAAGAAATCACTGAAATATATCAAACCAAATCCTTAATAGCTAAATAGTCAAAATATATTAACAGACAATTCTTGAAGAAAGGACCTCCAAGCTATCTCCAATTATATGAAAAAAATTGTTTAAATCAGGATTGTCAAATTCATATATAAATGGAACTGAGCTCTAGTCCTGCAGGCTCCATATTGACTTAGTTTTAAAAGTTTAACATTTATGTATTGTTATATCATTTTCATATTTTATTTTTATTGTAATCTTTATATTATTGTTATATTTATATTTGTTTTGTTACATATTTTCCAATCATATTTTATTCTGGTTTGGGCTGAATTTGGGAATATTTTGGGCTTCCTGCCTAACAGCTCTGCTCTAAATCCCTAATAATTACAGATATAATGAATTAAAGCAATTTCGAGGTTCCACTTTATCCCGACCAGATGGACAAAGATGACAAAAGAGGGATATTATAAATTTTGGAGGGGCTGTCAGAAAATGGATGCTCCAATGCACTCCTGGTGGGGCTATGAATTGGTCTAGCTATTCTGGAAAGCAATTTGGTACCATGACCAGAAAATTATCAAAATGTGCATACATTGACTTTAGACTGGGAGCTGTAGTCACAACCTTGCACACAGGCAGCCCAGGACATGGGGTCCTCTTCTCCCTGAGCTGAAGGGATTCAGTAGCCTCTTGGGTATTTGAACAGTTCTGTGAAAGCACCACACTGCTCCCCTCCTAGCATAAAGGAGCTAGAAAAGGTACCCTAAAAACTGACTACTTCATCCAATCTAGCAGTGGCTGCTGGGTAGACCCTACCCTGTGGTGGAAACACAACAAAATTAAGAAAGAAATACTTTTGGGAAGATGCTCCCTCTACATTGATGAGAGATGATAAACTTAAAGTGAAGAGATATGTAATACCCATTTTTTAAAATAGCTGATATGGGATTTATTTTGTTGGACAATGAAGCTTTATTTTTCATTTAAAAATGATTCAATGGCAAAATAGTAGAAAGGACAGATGAATAAAAATGCTTATTGATTGAAAAAATAAAATGATAAATGATTTTTTAAAAATGATCCAACACAGACTACATGTAACAATATGTCCATTACTCTACCTACTAGCACTTTGACTTCTGCAATGAAGGGAGATTTAATTTTTCTCTGGGGCCAAACTTAAACTGCAATTTTTATGATACAAATCTAGGAATATTTCTTAATGATGGTTAGATTTGAATTAGATAATTATTATTTGCCTGAGTGGAGAGGAGAAGGCAGAACATTCCATATTGGTGCTTCAAAACTCCATTTTATCCAATGTGCCATTTGCTCCTCTCTCCATCCAAATCCCACCTATTTTTAAAGACCTACCTCTTCCATGAAGTCTTCCCTGACTGTTTACAATGAACCTTCCCTTCACAGAATTGCTGAATTTCTAAGTTCAAAGTAACTTTAAGGTCTCAGAGTACTCTTCTGTAGCTATAGCAGCAGTATAACCAAAAAACACTAATATTCCCCCCAAATAAACTAAAAAAACCAAACTACCAATCCTAAAAAAAATCTTCTAAATTTACAGTTGTACAACCTAAGCCACCACTAGTGACTAATCATCTAGTATGATCTGTCTTTGCCTTCCCCACCCAAAGACCTCCTCTATAGCATAATTAATAAATGACAATTCTAGCCTTTACACATGGTATAATAAAAAGAATAGTATCTCAGAATATCAGAAGACCTGGATTCAAATCCCACTTCTGAAGTTTTTTACCTGTATGACTTTGAGCAAGTCAATTACCTCTCTGACACAACCCCCAACTTTCAGTTTCCTCTTTTTTAAGGGAGAGCCTTAGAGTATATGCATTCTGATGTTCCTTTTGATTCTAAATTTCCAGTGAGGAAACCCATTCAGGTTTTGGAACATGCTAATGATGAGGAAGGTTCTCCTTATGTCAAGACTACATTTTCCTCTTTGTACCTTTTACTCAGTCTTTTGGTGACCAATAAAAAGAAGTCACAGTGGAGAGAATGCTGGATCTAGAGTCAGGAGGACGCATCTCCCTAAGTTCACAGCCAGGCTCAGCCACTAGCTGTGTGGCATCAGACAAGTCACTTAACCCTGTTTGCCTCAGTTTCCTCATCTTTAAAATGAGCTGGAAAAGGAAATGACAAATCACTCCAGTATCCTGCCAAGAAAACCTCAAACGAAGGTCAGAAAGACTCAGACATGACTGAAAAGGTTGAATAACAACTACCATCTCTTTTCCACTTTACTGGTTAGAGTGCTAGGCTTGGTATCAGGAAGATCTGAGTCTAGACAATCAGTCAGTCATCCAACAAGCACTTAGTAAGTGCTTGCTATGTGCAAGGCACTTCAAAGGTGCTCCTACTCTGACATTTATTCCCTCTATGATGTAGGCAAATCTTCTGAGCCTCAGATTTTTCATCTGTAAAATGAGGGGGCCCCTAAAGTCCTCTAAATCTGTGCCACCATGATGTCAACTATTTACAGATAAGTATCATATTCCCCTTGGACCTTCTCTTCCTCAGGCTAACCACCCCAGAGCCATGTACTGAGACTTACAGGGTAGGGTCTTGATCCTTCCACTGACATTCATTGACTTCCTCAAATATGGAACCCCAAACTAAAGCCAAAACCCTTCCTCTGGATTCCTATAATGCTTACATCTGTAACACCATGTTTAGTTCTTAATTATATCTTATTCTGTTCTGATTCTTGCATAGTTTCATTCTTATCTCTTCATCTAAATTGCAAAATTAAGGCAGAAAACGTGTAATATTTCTCTCATATTCCCCATGGAAGCCAGGGCAGTATTAGATGCATAACAGGGAGCAGAGTGTGGGCTTGGGGTCCAGAAACCTAGCTCAGAGCTGATGCCCACCTATTTGGGAAGTTCTTGACATATAGGTGGCACAGCGGATAGATTATTGAGCCTGGAGTCAGAAAGACCTGAGTTCAAAGAAACAAGTACTTATTAAGTGTCTACTATATGCTAGTGATTGATACTGGATTTGGATTCAGGTCGTAAGTTTAGTGAAGTATCAGTTTCTGTAGTTTGATAAAAAAAAATGCCAATATGCTTTAGTATTGAGTATTTGATAAATATTTGCTTTTTAAAAAATAAGCAAAATTCCCTGCATGTACACCCTAATGAAATTTGCTACATTTGCCCTGGGGTGTACTGGTAAATGTTTAACAATTGGCTCTCCTTATGAATATCATGCTTTAAAATTTAATCTGCATTATTAATGTTTTCTCTATCACTTTCTTAGATGTCTAGAATCAACAAAACGGTAAATCAGGTCTCCATATGAAGCTTTTCTTAATTCCAGGACATAAATACTCATGCTGAAAATTTAATAAATGGCTCTCTTGGGCCAATCTGAGCTAGCTCTAGCTCATCCCTGCCTGTGCCTATGTGTATTGTGAAAGTAGCAACAGCTGATTTATTGTAGTGGCAACATCTGGGCAGAAGATGGAAATTATTTAGTCTGAAAGCTGTGGGATGGTTTCCTGTTACATCATTTTTGTGCCCTTCAGTTACTTGCATGGGGAGAGATGTGTGGTTTGAGGAGAGGAGAGGAGCTAGAACTAAATTACACTGTTTTAAGAAAATGATTTCTAAAATTCTGATCTTAACAAACAGGAACTTATTTGTTCTATAAAATAATTCTTGGCTTTGTAAAGAGATGGATTAAGGGGTTCCTTTGAATATTGAGCTAACTTCTCGCATTCGTAACAATGTTCTGTTTGACATACAGCTTTCCAGAAACGCAGCTGTGATGCAGAATGAGGAAAACTGACTTGAATGCAAAACCTTCAGACCATTTCCTCAGCAGAGATGAAAAATAGCCAGTGACTAACTAAAATAGCAGCCTTTAACATTGTAAGGCCACTATGGAGTTTTCCCATCCGTTTTTTCTTCCCTATGGAAATATTAGAGTTTATTATAGTAGAGCAAAATGCACCCTGATTTATAGTAATAACTTTATGAACCAACACATCTTATGGTCAAAAATCTTCCCTCACTGGTTTGCCACTTTAATCGTGTCAGCGTGTAGAGAACTGTTTGGTTGAGAGTAAGACAAAGGGGACGGGTACTCATTCCTTCCTCTGCTTCCCAACCTTGGAAAGTAGCAATTAATGCATGGTCCAAACACTCTCTTTCTTCTCCCATTGGTCATGCTCTACTTTCTAATTACCATCCTCCACAAAGAGATTTCTTTGCCCTCCTGAGGGCAGGGTGAAACAATGGAGACACTGGACAACTCAACTAACTCCCAGACAAAAATGATGATTAGCTTGCTTTCACTTAGGTCAAGAGGCTCAACTCCATCTTCACTTACTTTAGGATGTTTATTAAAATTAGTAAATCTGTATTCTCATTTTCCCTCAAATTTCATATTGCTTCTGAGCCTTCAGCAGCATCTAGTTGTCTCTTTGCTACTTCCACCCTCTGGGGCCAAGTAGAAAAAAGTTCAATATACTTTTTAAACCCTTACCTTCCATCTAAAAATCAATGCTGGGTATTGGTTCCAAGGTGGATGAGTGGTAAAGACTGGGCAATGAGGGTAAGTTAAGTGATTTGCCCAGGGTCTCAGAACTGGGAAGTGTTTGAGGCCATATTTGAAGCCAGGACCTCCTGTCTCTAGGGCTGTCTCTCAATCCACTGAGCCACTCAGCTGCTCACTGTCCCTTCCTTCCCATCTTTTTTTTTTTTAAAGGAATTTGAAAACCAGTTCTAACCTTGCTGGTTTTGGTATCTCATTTGCTTAATCTCCATTTTCTCATCTCTAAAACAAGATCCCGGGATTTTACATTTGGGGTCAGAAGAGATCTTAAAGATTATCCTCTCATTTTACAGAAGAGAAAACTGACAGGGATGTCAATATTTATGCCAAAAAAAGTCATTGTTCCCTTCTTTGATAATCTCCCACTCAAAAACAATGAAACAGTCCCATAAAAAGTTATGATTGATTATATTTTTGATTAATGTAACCCAGCATTAATGTACTAATTAAATCAGGAATTATGAACAAACTTACTGGATAGAAAAACATTAAAGTCTGTCATCTCAGTCTTTGAAAAGATGGGGAGAGGATAGCCACTTTACTGCCTGTTTCTCCTAAATGGAAAGCCAGCAACTACTGATATCTCAGACCCCTCTTCTCACTATTCCATTCTGGCTGCTGAACTCTACAAGTAGCTTCAGCACCCTCTGGTAATATGGTCTCATGGCAGCAATGCTGCCTCTATGACTGGGCAACTCAGATGGCATTCCAAAGCCCCTGCTGAACCTACACTTTCTCCTAAAATCCAAAGATTAGAATCTTGACTCAATCCAACTCTGGATGTCCATCCATATATATACAGAGAGTCTCTTTTAATAAGAGTTTCTCAATCTCTCCAAGACAGTAGGAAAAAATATTGTCTGTCTGGAACTGTTGTTGTTCATCCTTCGTTTTCAAAGAGGACCAGTGATATCACAGGATAATGTCTTATCTTGTGAGTGAATTGAAGCACAGCAGATTTTGTGTCTCTTCCATAGTCATCAAAGTATAGTAGCAAGACAAAAATCAGGACAACTGGTGATGGCCTTGAATTCAGTGAATGACCAGGAAGGAAGGAAGGAAGGAAGGAAGGAAGGAAGGAAGGAAGGAAGAAAGAAAGAAAGAAAGAAAGAAAGAAAGAAAGAAAGAAAGAAAGAAAGAAAGAAAGAAAGAAAGAAAGAAAGAAAGAAAGAAAGAAAGAAAGAAAGAAAGAAAGAAAGAAAGAAAGGAAGGAAGGAAGGAAGGAAGGAAGGAAGGAAGGAAGGAAGGAAGGAAGGAAGGAAGGAAAAGAAAGAGAAAAAAGGAGAAAAGAAGAAAATAAAAAAGCTTGGTTCTTAGATTTGTTTAAGAAGATCAGTTCTTCTCTGTGTGTTTCCAGAATAGGGAGAAATGGGAAATTTAATATAGTTGCTCTATTGGTAATAGTTATATTATACCTACCAGTGTGGTTAAACTTAAAAAGCTTCACTCTACCGCTCTGCCCCTGCTTGCTGAATTGCCTAAATTTAATGCTCCAGTGCTGCAAAACTTTCAAATAAATTAAAATTAGGTTTCTAAATGGTAGTAGGACAGGAGTGAGCAGATTGTTACATTTTCAGTGTGAGCACTTACACTTTTGGAAGTCAGCAAAGCAGGGCTTCATTCATTATTTTGTTGATTATTCTGATGTAAAGTAATGGAGAAATTGTTAATAAAACAGATTAAACTTGATAGTGGAGCTTTCATTTTTTTGGAGGGGGGATAAAATTGGTTTTTAAATATTTACTGGCACATCACTGGAAGGGGTCATCTAGAATAGGGTACAGAGGATTCTGGAAGAAACCTGTCCACAGTGCTAATAGTAATAATGCTTAAAGTCACACTAACTGGTAGTGATCATGTGGTTGTGGGTGTGAGGAGAGGTTGCAATTACTCAATCAATAAACATTGATTAAATGCCTACCATATGCCAGGCCCTTGTGATAAGCATTTTCTGCTGTTTGCAGAAAGTGGGAAAACAAGGAAGACCCATGTTCCAATTCTTAAAGCTGCATCTTGCCTATAAACAAAGAAAATGTCCTCTAGGATATTAACTTAACCTACCTACCTTTGATACAATGCCCAACATGCTTAATAAGTGCTTGTTAATTGTTCTTCCGTTTATTGGAATGGGTTCACTAATTTTTTGTTAGCTTATTTTGGACCAGACCTATGATTATATTGAATTGGGGAATTATGTATTTGAGTTAGTATAAGCATTCTAGCTCAAAATTCTTATCCAATTCTGACATTTTATTATTGAGCCAACAGATTTTTATTCTTTTATTCTATTCTTGAATCTTAGTTTTATTAATATTTTATAGTTTTGTTAGTTAAGTAACATGTTCAAGGTTACATATATGATGAGTGATAGGGAAGTTTTGAAGTCAACTCTTTTGACTTGGGATCTAGTACTTTTTTTTTTTTTAACCCTTACCTTCCATCTTGGAGTCAATACTGTGTATTGGCTCCAAGGCAGAAGAGTGGTAAGGGCTAGGCAATGGGGGTCAAGTGACTTGCCCAGGATCACACAGCTGGGAAGTGTCTGAGGCCAGATTTGAACCTAGGATCTCCTGTCTCTAGGCCTGACTCTCAATCCATTTAGCTACCCAGCTGCCCCGGGATCTAGTACTTCTGTCAGTTCTCTTTTCCCCTCTTTTTGGAATACCCAACAATAGAATTCATAGTGAAGTAAGACACTTTAGAAAGTTCTTTGCAGACCTTAAGGTATTAAAGAAATGTTAGTTAGTCTTGCCATTATCTCATCCTTCTCATCTTTTTGATGGAGTTCAGATAAAAAAAAAAGGTCGTAGGACAAATCATTAGATTTTGCTTGATTTCCTTTATATTCAGTGTTGTTCATTGCGATGGTTAGCCAGGTGGTTCAGTGGATAGAGTTGTGGATCTGGAACTGGGAAGATTAAAATTCAAATATGGCTTCAGACAGTAACTAGCTGTGGGACACTGGGAAAATCACTTAATTGCTGCCTCTCTCATTTTCCTCATCTGTAAAATGAGGATATAGTAGCACCAAATAAACTAGCTATTATTATATTGAACATTCAATGAACTCTTAAAAGGTGAATAGAAATAATAGATTTTTGCAATTAAAGAGAATATTAGGATGTAAATCCATTCTCTTTAGGCTCATTGAAAGGATTATCAATACAACTGCAGTAGTGGACAACAAGGATGATATGAATCTCATCCTGTGCCTACATGATTTTGCTCTCCTTGATTAAATCTCTATATTTGGAAAGATCTTTATTCTACATAGTTCAGAGCTTATAACTATTTGGGAAGGTGACATCTACTAAAAATATTATTCTTTAAGTTTTATGCATCAATGCTAAGTCCAGGCAATTGTGGGTAACAGTGAGATCTTTGTCCAGTTACAAGTCAGTTTATGAGTTGTATTCTCCAAAATATTTTTGAATCTCCATTTGTACTAAAAGAATTTGTCACCTGCTGGTCCATGATAGCACACTTCTTTTTTATTGTTAATTTTATAAATTTTGAATGAA
Organism: Monodelphis domestica; assembly: GCF_027887165.1. Lineage (NCBI taxonomy): Eukaryota > Metazoa > Chordata > Mammalia > Didelphimorphia > Didelphidae > Monodelphis > Monodelphis domestica. The sequence continues at coordinate 81,434,112 of NC_077228.1, forward strand.
AATTCTTTCCCTTCAGCTCCTCTCTCAACCCCATTAAGAAGGTGCATATATATGTATGAAATATATGCATATGAAATCATGCAAAACATATTTAGACATTATTATGAGACATATGGCAAAAAAGAGCAAGAAAAAATAAAGTGAAAAAATATGCTTCAATATGACCTCAGAATTCATCAGTTCTGTCTCTGAAGATGGATAGCATTTTTCATCATAAGTCCTTTGGAATTATCATTAACCATTGTATTGATCAATATAGCTAAGATTTTCATAGGTTATCATCATTACAATATTGCTGTTATTATGTACAGTGTTCTTCTGGTTCTGTTCACTTCACTTTGCATTAGTTTGTCTAGGTCTTTGTAAAAATAAAAATGATAAGGTTTTTCTGAACTCATTCCTTCAGTTATATAATATAACAGTATTCCATCACACTTATATGCCATACCTTGTTCAACCATTCTCCAGCTGGTGAACATGACTCAGTTTCCAGTGCTTTGATACCACAAAAAGAACTTCCACAAATATTTTATACATATAGACCTTTAAAAATTTTTCTTTGATTTATTTAGGATACAGACCTAGTATTGGTATTGTTGGGTCAATGGATATGCATAATTTTATAGCCATTTGAGTATAATTCCAAATAGTTCTTCAGAATAGTTCTTACAATGTCACCAACAAGAGGCTATTAATGTATAATTCTAACTACCAGGTCATATCTTGCTAGGTGTTTGGTAGGTACTAAATTTTAACAATTTTCTATTGATAACAACCTGATGTTGCTTAATTTCCACTATTTCCCTGCATAGTCTGCATTGATTATCAAGTCCAACTTCCTTAAGCATATCCCTTCTGAAATTTCAGATGGCAATGACCTGATCTAGAACTGTCATCTTAACCCCTCCCCCCATTTCAACATAATTCTGTGACTCAGCCATCCAATCAACATTTCTTGGTCAACATACTGTTGATGTCCACATAATTCCATGTGTATGTCCCATGGAGGGCTCTTTGACTATTCTTGAATCTTAGTCATGTTAATATTGTGCTTGATTTTGTTAGTATATTTACTAAGTCTCTTACAATCCATTTAACTATTACGAAGATGACCATTAAGACAAGTATTACCTAGCTGTTCATTAAAACATTTTCTTCCCATTCCGTTTTAATTTCAAGATGTTAGCAAATTTCAAATATTCAGCCATCATCTTCTCATCAACCTTTTCATGCTCAATCTGTCTTACCTGGAAGACACTGATGTAGAAATCATCTTCATCCATTGGCATAATGAATTCTGAATCCAGACTCAAAGCCTTCAGTTTCTATTTTTTCATTGTTCTATGCTGAGAATTTTACATTTAATGAGACCCAATGATATTTTTATATTAATGAGAAAAGATTCCACAAAATGAAGGAGGAGCTTAATTTGTTTTTTGATAGAACCATAATAGCATGATATTATCCCTGGTGGTTCATGAAATGTCTTGGTTAAACACCTTTAGTTTGGAAGCTATATTTAGTTCTATTTTGGTGAATTTATATCTGATTTAAGATTAGGTAGAATTATAATAAACTTAAATAGTTTCCTTAAAGAAATGAAACCTTTTATGGGAATTGTTAGAATCATTGTATTGGTGACATGTTTTATTGTTATCATTATTATTTTTCTCAACTTTTTTATTATGCTCAGGTAGAAAAGTTAACAGGATAAGACACCAGATAGATGTTATTCTTTTATATTATTACTATTCATCCTTATGTCTTTTTAAATGCTACCTTCCATCTCTGAATCAATTACTGTATATTAGTTCCAAAGCAGAAGAGTGGTGTGAGGAAACCTGGGACCTCCCATCTTTAGGTCTGGCTCTCAATCTACTGAGCCAACTGACTATGTTCTTGTCCTCAGCTTACTTCTATGAAACAATCCTGTGGTAAGTTGCTGTCCTTTTATTATTTTGTGGTGGTGTTTTTCATATTAAATATAGCACAAATGGATAAAATGATTGCATTCTGAAATTCAGTAGAATTATTGAGATATAAGCTTGTCCACTGCAAGCTCTCTGAAAGCTTCTTTGGATCAGTTCTAGAAGCAGACAGGATGACGGGGAAGGTATCTACTTCATCCTTTCCCCATATGGTTTTGATTTCTTCTACTAGGTCTTTATGTTTATAAACTATATTTTAGTGCTTTTTAGTCCAACTAAATTTGAGATTATAAGTATTCAGTGCAATGATGTCTATTAAAATATTAATTAGAAATGTATTATTGGTCAATATTATGTCTTGGTGTTTATGGGTAACTGTCACCTGTGATGATGGTTTAATTCTGGTATAATTTATTTATTGAATTCTCTGTGATATTTTGAAGTTTTTATTTGTAGGATAGAATTTGTCATTTAAGAAGGATGGTGAGATTCTGGTGTCAGATTTTAATGATAATAATAATTATTATTCTCTTTTCCCCCCTGCTTAATCCCTGTCTAGGAAGAATGCTTATCTTCTCAGAAAAGCTTCCCACAGAAAACCTCCAACAGGTTAACCTACTATCCACTGAACTTGGTTTTACTTTTACTGGGCCTGAACTTTCCTCATGAGCAGGGGCAAGGGTTATCTTCTTCTCTATGACTCTGCAGAGCGTTTCTGTCACCTCACTTACACCCAGAAGGCACTCAAGCCATACTTGAGCCTGGTCGATTGCCAGACCCTCTAACTCAGACCAAGTTAATAATGTAGAATAGGTGTTCTCTTCTTGCTCATTTGAGGCATCTGGAAGAAAAAGTTTTGACACTGCTGAAGGCTTCTCATGTCACCTTCAGCTCTGCACTCCCTTCTCCCCTTTGCCAAAGAAAATGTCTTGCTTTCTTCAAAGTACATCTCAGATGCCACCTTTTAATTTGCCTAATTGTTGGTGCTCTCTTTGTCTTGAAATAATTTCATGTTCCTTTTTATTTTGTATTTCTTTATCTCTATGTCTGGATTCCTCTCGTACAATATAAATTCCTTGAAGGACTACTTTCTCCCCTCTTCACCTTTATGTTCAGTATTTAGAATAATGCCTTGTTGAATGGAGTGGAATTGAATTAATTCCTGTGTTCGACACTCACAGTTTATTTATTCAAGCTAATTTTTTTGAACTCCTAATATGTGCAGATTGTGAGAGATACAAACCTTGGTCAGTGATCACTGTCTTGTCTTTTAAGGATTTTGTAGGCTGTGTGGAGCCATACTGCTGGGAGACATCCTCCTTCCCCAGGGAGCCATCTGGATTGCAAGCAAATGTAAAGAATAGGAGAAAAATCACAGTACTATATTGAGAGAGTGGGAGTTTCCCAGTTGGACTCCTTTATTTTATGTGTATCAAAGAGACCAAAGCAATGATTATAGAGAACAGAAAATATTGAGAAGATAAAGCAGGTTGTGGAGTCAGCAGAGCCTCCATTGAACCTGCAAGGCAATTTTCTTTTTCTGAAAGAAAAGATATGGCATAGGAATGCTGATTATTTCAGAACTGTTCCCCATCTTTCTTCTTCTTTTATTAACCTTTGTACTTTGGATGCAGTTGGCTGAAGGAAGATCAGAAAAATCATGCTGAAATACAACTTCAAGCCGTTGTGTGGTGATGGCAACCAGCTACTATGTTGGCAGTTCTGAAAGCCATTCAATGCCCTAATGGAGCTTACAGTCAATGAAGGATGAAGATGCCAATGTGAAGAGCTATAATAAGCAATATTTCATGACAAATCATGCAAAACAAAGTGCTATCTAGGACTAATGTAGAAAATGGTTAATCACAGTGGATTTAAGATGAGCCTTATATAGGCAGTAGCAACTGAATCTGAGGTTAGCATTAAATAACCATATGCTTCTCCATTTGATAAATGGTCAAAGGACATGAACAGACAATTGTCAAATGAGGAAATTAAAACTATCTTTAGTCATTATGAAAAAATGCCCCAAATCCCTATTGATTTGAGAAATGCAAATTAAAACAACTCTGAGATACTACTTCACATCTACGAGACTGGCTAATATGACCAAAAAGGGAAAGGATAAATGTTGGAAGGGATGTAGGAAAATTGGGTCACATACACAGTTGGTAGAGCTGTGAACTGACCAACCATTCTAGAGAACAATCTGGAACCACACCTAGCTTATCCTTTCATCCAGCAATACCACTATTAACTAGGTCTTTGTCTCAAAGAGATCAAAGAGGGAAAAAAGCCCTATATGTACAAAAACATTTTTAGCTGCTCTTTTTGTGGGGGCAAAACATCGGAAACTGAAAGAAATTCTATCAATTGGGAAATGGTTAAAAAGTTGTGGTATGTGATTGTGATGAAATAGTATTGTACTATAAAAAAGGAAGAACTGGATGATCACAACTCCACCTCCACCTCCCGCCCCAGAAAAACTTATATGAAGTGATATAAAATGAAGTGAGCAGAACCAGGAGAATATTGGATACAGTAACAACAATAATGTATGATGATCAACTATGAGTAATTTAATTCTCATTAATGCAAGGATCCTAGACAACTCTAAGGGGTCTTATGATGAAATAGACTATCTACTGCCATAGAAGGAACTGGTGGAGTCTGAATACAGAGTGAAGCATACAAGTCTTCATTTTATTTCCTTCATGATCTTTTTTCATGTATAAGTAATATATGTCTTCTTTCATAACATGATGAATATGGAAACATGGATAGCTTATATCATATTATCTGCCATTTTGAGGAGAAAAAAGGGATGGATCACAAAATATCATAAAATAATTATTAAAAATTGTACCTACATGTAATTGGGGAAAAATGCAAAAAAAAAAAAAAGAACACATAGATTTAACCTGATTTGGGGGTGGGTAGACTCCAGGGAGTGACCCTGATGGTGGATAGACAGTGACCTGAACTCCCAAGTTTTCTCTGCCACCTTTGGGAAAAGGGCCTCTGAGTAGATGGTGAAACTGAAGAGAGGGGGAAACTGAGTAAATGTATTATGTAGTGGCAAGGAGAGAGAAGGAAGTAAATACCAACATTAGTAGATAGGGGCGTGTGCAATGCCATGAAGAGAAGATGGGAGGGGAAGAGCAACTGTGGGGAGTCCTGAGCCTGAGGGGTGAAGACAATGAAAGTATGAACCATGTCCTGGACCAGTTCTTCCTGATGATCCAGTTCTGATAAGAAACAGAGACCTGGAAACCTTTCTTGCCCTCCTGTTAGAAAGGGGAGAATGTTTTGGTGAGTCATTTACTCACTTTAAAACCTCCATTGCTTACTTTGGGTTAAGGAGGACTTTGCTCTAAATGCTTACTTTGTTTCTTTTTCTTTTCTTTTGAGTTATCCTTTATATATATAACATAATATGTAACATAGCAATAACATAATGTATAAATGGAGATTTTGAACCTTAGACTTCATTACCCAGAAGTCCTTGGTATTTCTCAGAATTCCCTATAATCTCTCCTGTGTTTCCACATTGACGAGATCACGTTATTGGTATTTAACTGGCAGTAACGCCTCCCAAGTCCTCTCTTCTTGCATGATGTAGCATCAGCAGTGATGGTGATGGGGAAATTTGAAAATGGCTAACCAGCCATAGACATGTTTTTTTTTTTGTATCCTCTTTTTTCCTTGATTTCTAATGATCCTTAATAAACATTATAAAATATAATACATTATTATTGAGATTTGATTTTAACTTTTACAATAATATATCCACCAAATAGGTAAAAGCTCTTGAAAAAGTTGTATGTGGTTTACTTAATGCTTGTTGAGAGAGAGAGAGAGAGAGAGAGAGAGAGAGAGAGAGAGAGAAGGGGAAGGAAGGAGGGAGGGAGGGAGGGAAAGAGAGATAGGGAGGGAGAGGGAGAGAGAGAGAGAGACAGAGGCAGAGAGACAGAAACAGAGAGACAGAGAGAGATTAGGCTGGTCTATTGCCTTAGGTTCAGAATTGGAATGAAAGGAAACATTTGTAGACCATCTAAGAGCAAAAAGAAGTTTTCTTAGCCATACCATGGAAAGGATGCTCTGTAAAGGCACAGCATTGATTCAGTTGAATGCCTTCCTCTGAGTGTTGGTTTTTGTACTTAAGTCACCAGGAAGTTACATTAGTGGCTCACCTTTTAAATCCAAGCTAAATCCCTTGAGTTCAATAAATATGAAGGATGGTTTGGATACCTTTTAAGGAAAAATCACCCTAACGTACATGGTCAATATTACTCTTACCATAGCTGGCATATTTCTTTCTCTTTTTGCCAATTAAATTAGTATGAAGGGTTAGGAGAGACATGCCCTTCATAGAAAAAAAAAACAGAAGGCATTTGTGGCTTATTCAGATATAAAGTTGGGTATAATGGCAAACACCATGTCATATGCTAAGAATATTCATATAAATAGCCTCATATGACACATAAATAGCTTGTTTGGTATCTGGGACTGTATAAAGCATAGAAACTCTATCATTAGTCATTTTCCTCAAAGAAAAAAATAAGTGTATGACACTGTATGGCACATAGATGGCACTATATAGCATATAGATCATATGTATACTTTATGGAATGGGCTTTGTATGTATACCAACAACTTCTCAGGGCCAGGGTCCAACTCTGAAACTCTACACTGAATTACCATTGTTCTCCTGCACTAAGATCCCTCCATCTGAATTCTATTGTAGTTAAAGTAATTTTCTGATCATTTACAAACTATAAATAGAAAAGAGAAACACCTAAGATTTAAATGAGGAGAAAAACTGAGCTTTCTCCATGTTAAAAAATTAGAGTCAGCCAGTCACCACCACCATGAGCATCAGCTGGGCACCATGTGCTGTTTACAGTGTGACAGTCTTTGCTGAATTATTGATGACCTTGACTACCTCGGGACCTCCCCTTCTTAACAAATCTCACTCTGTATTAAAATTTAAAGAGGTAAAATGAGCACAATCTCACTCCTGATTACTCCCTTCTTCTTTCGACATCTGAGCTCTAATTTTTAAGTCAATTAGCTTGGGAGGTGTCTCTTGCAAGGCAGCATTTGTTCTGAAGGCCAAGTCTAGCCCAGGGAAATAGCAGACCATGAATTAGCCTTCACTTCTGACTATGCCACTAAAATATTCTATGACCCATGGCCAGGCTCTTCACCCTCCTAGGTTTCTGAAAAATTAGGAAGAAATTAAAATCAATTTTAGCACCCCATCAAGGATTCCTTATTTGAGTTTTCATGGAATTCTATAATTCTATGCTCTCTAAGAATTGGAAGAAAGAATTTTGTCTGACTCATACCCAAACAGGCCCCCACTCGACAGCCCTCAACAAGTAGTCACTCAGTCTCTGCTTGTGGAACTCCAGGATCAAGGAATTTACTACCCCCCCAGAAGGAACCCATTTTGCTTTTGGACAACTCTAATTCTTAGGAAGTTTTTCCTCAGCAAAGTCAAAATCTCCCTCTTTGCAATTTCCACACATTGTTTTGCTCTTTGGGGTCAAGCAGAACAAATCTAATTCTCCTTCCACATGACAACCTTTTAAATTTTTGGAAATGGATTTCATGTACAGCTTCAGGCTAAACATGCCAACTTCCTACAACTGATACTTATATGACATGGCCTCCAGTCCTCTCCCCATGCTAGGAATCCTCTTGGGATAACTATAATCATCTTATGACATTCCCCAAAATTGATTGTAATTGTTTTTCATGTAAAAGTCACACTACATTTACAAGTCACTTTTAGGTGAGACATAATTATTATTACTGAGGGATTTTGACATTATTTTCCCCAATGCTTTATCATTTGCCATTCCCCCACACACACACTGGTGACTTCCCCTCTCCTCTTGCTAGTGCAAGTTTCATTTCTCTCAAAAACTCCCCCAAACCCAATGCCTCTTTGACCCCTCCAACCAGATGATGAAGTGTGACCCTCATCATGGCAAGTACATGGCTTGCTGCGTGCTCTATAGAGGTGATGTGGTACCTAAGGATGTCAATGCCACCCATTGCCATGATCAGGACCAAGAGAACCATTCAGTTTATAGACTGGTATCCCGCTGGCTTCAAGGGTGGTATCAATTGCCAGCCTGTGGTACCCAGTGGAGACCTGGCAGAAATTCAGTAGGCAGTATATATATATATATATATATGTTGCCTAGGCATGGACCCATGTTTGACTTTATGCATGAAAAGTGGGCCTTTGTATGCTGGTGTGTGGGTGAAGGCATGGAAGAAGGAGAATTCTGTGAGGTCTGGAAAGATTTGATTGCCTTGGAGAAGGATTACAAGGAAGTAGATACAGACTCTACAGAAGGAGAAGATGAAAGTGAAGAGCTCTAGAAAGTATCTAGGAACCAACTTCATCTGGCCTTATCTGTCTTTTGTATATTTCTCCTTTTCTACCACCCCAAAATAAAATCTTTTCTTACTTGCCGAAAAAAATTACCCCAAACCTCATTTTCTCACTAGAGAATATTATTTAATAATTTGACACCTTTATGTAGGAATGTGCTGGTAAATGTTTGATAACAGATTTAAGAAATGCACTCAAGGCACCCCTTTAAATTTAATCTACATAATTAACTGTGATCTAGAGAAGCAGTCCAAAGCCAAGAGGAGGAATCAGAATGAAGAAGGTCAAGAAATAAGTTTGCAATTCCATCAGCAATGAACCAGTGTAGCTATTTCTGTTATTGGCTTGCAATGCATTCCAGTATCGAAGTAAAAAAGAATCAGTAAGCGTCATGATAAGCTTGTCCTTTTCTTCAAGGAATCCTTGAACCAAGAACAAAACCCATAGGACCATACATGCCATAAGACATTGTGTCATGAAAGTAGCCACCAAAAATCCTGGGCAAAAGAATATGTCTGTAAATAGACTCACATGGCCCACTTGAAGCTTTTATGGAAGAGGCAGAGTTTATTGCTTTCCCATAAACTCTACTGGTAGGAGCTATCCAGGTGAGACTGGAGATGCTTGACACCCCTTCAAGGCTTGTGCCAGATTACTGCATATCAACCTAGAAAACCCAAAATTAATATTATCTGTGTTGTATTATATTTTACTTATTTGTTAAATATTTCCCAATTAAGTTTTAATTTTAAGTACTTGACACTGCATAGCCCAGCAGCGAGTTTGACACCCTTTCTATCACTAATAGTAAGAGAAGTGCAAATTAGAGCATCAGTAAGGTCCTACTTTGGACCTATCAGATTGACAAAGATGACAAAAGAGGAAAATGACAAATGTTGGAGAATCTTCAGGGAGGTACTGTTGGTGGAGCTATGAACTGGTCTAGTCATTCTAGAAAGCAATTTAGAGCTATGCCCCCCAAATTATCAAACTGGACATATACTTTGACTCAGCTTTGCCACTAAAGGGTCTATACCCTAAAGAAATCAAAGAGGAAAAGGACCTTATGTGTTTTTAAAAAAATGTGTAAAGCAGTGTGAAGGTTGGTCTATTGCCAAATCCTACCTGACAAAAATGACTTCATAGGTACCAGGAAGTTCCTATGAATCCCCAAATTGGTTGAGTAAGCTTCATTTAGGTAAGGAATGCAAGGCTGTCTTGATCATAATCAATTTAACAGATTTTATTAATCTATTTATGCGAGGTTAGCAAACTTACTCATCACCTTGATAAAAGGAAGCCCCTTTGATAGGGGCTTTGATAAAGCCCCTTCTCTGACTACTCTAAGGATCTCTATATTTGTGACTCTGTCTTGCAACTCCAAGCAGATATAAGAGCAAAGAGCTGGAGATTTCTCCACCAGGGTTTGCATCCTACCTATGCATATACCCACAGCAGTCTTTGTGCTTATACTTGCCTGTGGGATTAAAGAGCTGAGTGTATCTGCTCACCTTTGAGTATAAACAACCTAAAATAGGATCCTTCGAGTATGTTCCTTCTCAGCATCTAACTCACAGCCGAGTTCAAATATTGGAAACTTAAGGAGCAGAGGCTTATTGCAGAATGGCTAAACAAACTGTGATCTATGAACGGAGTTCATTGCCTGTTTAGGGAGGACTAGTACCTCCGATAGGAGGCCTTGTGGTGCCCTTTCCAAGGCTTCTCTCCTCCTTTGGTGTCTACCTGCCATCCAGATCTTGCCTGTGACTTCAAGAAACTGTAGCATGTCCAGTGGCCACACCCCAGTAAAACTGTCTGGACAGGATTACTAAACCATTGGAGAGTAAGAGAGGTGTCTATCCCAGACATGTGAAGACTTTCCCCAGTGGAAAAGGCAAATGAGAAAAATTTGTTCCAACAGTGACAAAGGTAGCTGAAGCAGGTGCTTTGGAACTCTTAGAGGTTGACTGGACATCAAAGAAGCCAATGTCATTCACTACCTGATGAGCCACCACCAGTCCGCTTGATTTTTGTCTTACCCCTGAACTTCAATGACTTGGTAAAAGTAATTGGTGAGACCAGCAACTTTATACAACTCTGTTTCACCCAAATCCAATTTATGCCAGAGCCAAAAGATACCACCAGAAAAGTCAGTTTGGGACTCTGAGTGCAAAGGACAACCACCATATAAACATAATGGGATATAGTGACACAAGAATTGATGAAACAAACTGGTCTGAAGGAAACTGAGAACTGATACAGAGGGAAATGAAGAGAATTAGAACAACTTATTACATTGACATAAACATTATAAAGAAAATCAACTTTGAAAAAATTTAGAACTCTAATCTTATCAACACAATGATAATCCATGAATCCAAAATAATTAAAATAAAACATTTCCTGACTATAAGGTAATGAACTTAAAATGAAGAAAGACTCATGCATTTTCAAATATAATTCTTGACTAATGTGGGGAATTGTTTTGCTAGATTTTGTAGCTATGTATTGTGAATCTTAAAAACTACTCAGACCCTACCTTAGAAGATTTGGTTAAGCTATTCCCTTATTGTAACAATGGAGATACTTGGTCTAGCAAGAATTAAGAATGTATTGTGAACTTTTAAAATTACTCCACCCTACTCAGACAGTGCCTTAGGGGAAGATAAAATTGTAAACTCCTGATTGAACAATGAAAGTCCCTAACTCATACCTTATAGGGAAGCTAGAACCTTAAGCTAGGTCTATTTTTAGATCTAATACAAAAAGGTGTTAAGTACCTGTAAAGGTTAAATTAATCACAAAAAGGTCAAGTAACTTACAACAAAAGACAAGCTTAACAAAGAGGTGTGAAGTACTCAGAAGATATAATCTAACCAGAGAAGATGTGAACTAAAGAGTGGTGAAAACAAAGAATGGGCAATCCTGGAAAAAAAAAAAAACATCTACTGTGATTGGTAGAAGTAAAAATTTAGGGGAGGTGACATAAGAGAAAATTTCTTTCAAAGGAAGGGGTAAAAAGGCAGTTCAGGGGAGTTCGGAGGTGAATTGGAGTTTAGGAGATTCAGTGGAGGACTGGAGCTTGCTTGGAGACGGTCTTGTGGTGAGTAATAAGACTGACTTGCTCTCCCTTAGGCTCAGGGAGACTACTTTGGTCTAGGCCTTTAACTACTGCTTCACTCAGCCTGAGCCAGAGCACTTTAAATTAATTCTCTCTTTCTCTCTCTCCTTCCCTTAATTCCTTCTTTCTTTAATTAATTAAAATCTCCATAAATCCCAGCTGACTTGGGTATTTTCATATTTGGGAATTTCCCATGGTGACCACTTATTTTAGATTTTAAGTCAAAACACTAACATTATCCTTACAGTTTACCAGCTTTCTTTCTCTTAAAAAAAAAACCCAAAATTTTTCAGAGGACAGTAATAGCAATTACAGATTAATTTAAAAAAATGCTTAATTGAAAAAAAAAAAACAAGTATTTTTAAAGAACATTTGCTCCAAAACTATAAGTAGGAGTTTTGTGTCTTGTAGGTAATACTACCAGCTGGGAAATAAGCAGGATGCAATTACTCTCAGTTGAATGGAGGGTACAGTAGAAGGTGAGGACAGAAACTTGGAGCACTGGGGTAAGATCATTGCTAAGGAAGCCACCATGCTGGGATAAAGAAGAGTGGAGTGAAACAAAGGATAAGCTTGCCACAGCCTGTCATCTTATGGTTTCCAATTTTAACAAATTATTCTTTTCATGTCTGGTGTTTTGTCCTTTCCCCACTGTAGAAGGACTTGCAAGTATCATCAATCAATTCAATAAATATTTATTAAGCACTTAGAATGGATCAGAAATTCTGGGAGCTTCTGTGCCCAATTGGAGAAAGAATTTAGGGTTACTTCATTTCTACCAGTGTATAGAACCAATCATTTGATGACATATAGGGTCTTATGAAGAAAAATTGCCATGAATTAATCAGACTCAGAAAAATGGGATGGTATCAGTAATTTGGAGTTAATCAATATTCTTTCCAAAAGTGAAGTATTCTGCTTTCAAATGACAGTTGTGTTGGGAGAGGAGGTGTATAGAGAATGAAATCCCAGTGGTGAATAGAAGTTAGAGATTTTCCCTGACCCTTAATCATTTGGGACATCAGTGCTTTGAAAAAGGATTGTTTTCCCAGAATGGCCTTGGAAATCATTTCAGAATATTTATAGACCTACAAATAATTCTTTGTCCTTTCAGAATTTTCCTTGGACCTTATCTTGTTTTTGTTTGTTCCTTTGTTTTTCTCAAGGCTATCCATGTCATGATAAACTCCTGAGGGGAGGACTATGATTGACTTGCTTTGTACAGCACTTGTTTCTTCATCACACGTGAGAACCGAAAGAATAATTTTTAATGATTATCCATCTAAGACTTTCTGTCTCTAAACTTTCTCTGTTTATAGACCCTAGAAACCATGTACCCCATCTATTTCCTCTTGAAATCTCTGAAAGACCCTGTCACAATTAATAGGACGCCTTGGCGTCTCTCAGTGGTGAGACACCAGGAAAACATTTATCAGAAGTAAATATTGAATTCATGCTGAAAGTAAAAGTACAGAAACAATGACATTCAGTCCCCATGTGGAGATAAGGCCACCTGAAGGACTTTGATGGATCACTAATGACCCAAACCCCACCTCCACCCCCCAACCAATTAAGACGCCCTAGACCAAGACAGTCAAATACAACTGGGGCTGGGTCATGGCAAGACATCTTCTCAGGCAAGGTCCAATGACTCACTTAACTTTCAGTCCCTTGGCACTCTTAATAGTGGAGAGAAGAAACATTTAAAAATAGAATTGAGAATAGCAAACAAAACAAGGTCTTCAGAATATTCTCTAGTCACTGGTACCAATATATGGGTCATTCCAATAAGCCATCTTTACTCTCTTCTTTCTGCTATGAAGTAGCTGAAAACTTCATCCAGAAACCAGGGCATCTGTCTCACTCTGACATGTGGCATGAACTAGAGAATTGTTTCATCAATTGTCTCCAGGCCAAAATTGCATGGTTGCCAGCTCAAAGAGCATCTACTTATAAATATATAGACACCGAGATTCACAGTTCTTGATCTAGTTCCCATAAAAATATATCCCAAAGGCAAGATAAAGGGGAGATACAACTTATTAACTTTATATTAAGTCTGGTGCCTGGTTCAGGCTCTAAGCACTAGCATTTATGCATGTTCAAGGGCTCCATGGGGTCATTCTTATTCTAGAAGTACTTTCCATTTGAGCCAAAGTCTTACCCAGAGAAGTCCTGCAGATCAAAGCTTAATAGTCACCTTTCATCACCATCCCAAATGGACTTGGTTTCAATGGTATTTAAAATGAATTAAACATGAGCTAAGATACTTGCAATTGACTAAGTTAGTATGCAGTACCAGAGAAAGATAGCCACTTTGTATTAGGGAATTTTTTCCCCTAAAGTGCTAAATTCCATTATGATGAAAGTTAAAGGACTGTCCCACTTTTTTTGTTTTATTGTTGCATTAAGGATACCTTGCCTTCATGTTTTTTCAAAGGGCTTTTGTACCTCTCTAGATCTTACTCAATGTTTCGCACATGGTGAATTGTTCATAAATGTTGACTTGCAAAGGAATAATAAGCTTTTGATTTTTTTTGTTTTATTCTGTTTTGAATCAGTGTTCTCATTTTATTCTTATGTGAGGTAGATTTTACTATCTGCATTTGAAAGATAAAGAAACAAACTTCAGTGAGGTTTTTTGGTTGTCAGGTCCTTTCTGACACTGTGGCCCTATTTGGGGTTTTCTTGGCAAAGAAATTGGAGTTGTTTGCCATTTCTTTCTCCAGCTCATTTTACAGATGAGAGATTGAGGTAAACAGGTTTAAGCAACTTAGCCAAGGTCATACAGCTAGTATGTGTCTGGGACTGGATTTGAACTTAGGAAGATGAGTCTCCCTGATGCTGAGCTCTGCCCACTGTGCCATCTAGCTGTCTGTCAGTGAGTGTCAGAAGAACTGGATTCTAGTTGCAACTCTACCTTGAGACACTCTCTCAGTGACTGCATATATCACTGAACCCAAGTATGTCCCAATGTCTTCAACTCAAAAATGAAATCTTTGGATTAGATGATTTCTAAAAATTCAGCTCTAAGAGCAAATGATGGATGGATGGATGGATGGATGGATGGATGATTGAATGAAGAAAAGGTGAAAAAAGTTGAATAGGATCACACAGCTAGTTAGTGAAAAAGTTGAAACTAAAACAAAATTCTTCCTACTACCAGATCCTGTGTTCTTTCCATTATGCTAGAAAAGGATCAATGGGAAGCTTTGGAAATTTGGAGATAATATAGAGATTTAAATTCTAATAGTGTTATTTACCATGGAATTGTACTTGTATTATTTTATTAGTGTCTATTATGCATTCAAAATAATTATTTTTTTCTTTTTTAAGTCTCAAGTTGAAAGATATCATTGTCAATATTCATTTTTCACTTTAAAATATTGTTATCTCCAATGTGTGAGGCTAATGGGATGGTGAAAAAGTGCTCAATGGTGCTCTAAATAAGGGGTTTTAAGAATTTGATTTATAGTATCATGGACCTTTGGTAGTCTAGTGAAGGCTATAGACCCTATATAGAATGTTCTTTATTTTTAATGTGTTGACTTAGAAAAACACAGAACTATTAAATAGAAAAATCACTCTTTAATCAAGGGAAAGGGGTTCAGTACGATAGTAGGCCTCTACACAGAGCTGTGCGCCACACACCTATGCAGAGTCCCAGGATTGACCCCTGGGAAAGCCAATGGGCTAAATTGGACAATTCCAAAGATCCATTAAAGTTGAGGAGCTTAAATACCTTTCTAGGGGAAACAAGGGGGCTGAGGATGAGAGGGACAGTTGATTGACTTTACAATGGTAATAAAGGAAAATGAGTTCCAGAGGGGAATAACAATGAGGGGCTGATGTTTTATAATGGACACAAAAGGGAAGGACCCAGCCAAGGGTTGGGCCATCTTGGTAAAGGACTTTGGCTTAAGGGGAGAAAACATTGGGGGACAAAAGAGATACTTAACATCTGATGGGAATGGCTATTCCCATTCAAACTACCTTAAAGTCTATTGTTAATCTGAGATTGGTGAAGTAGGACTTTCCCTCAGGGAGGCACTCTCATGTGACAAGGTGAAAGCCTCAGGTTTAAATCTTTCTAGTCTGCAAGTTTGGGGGCTTCTAGATTCCATGTTGACAAATGCATAAAATAAAATATGTAGGATTGCAAAGCAAATTGTTTTTCCAACCAACATCTGAATCCTAAGGTGAACAGCCTACATTTTCGAATCACCAGACTGTGATAGAACTGACCATTACCTCTCAATTTCTCACATTTTCAGTGAAATTCTATGCTTTGTAAAAAGGCCCTACTAAGGTTATTTTTAAAATTTAATGTAATTTTTCTCCAATTACATGTAAAAACAATTTCCAAAAATTTTCAGAGAATATTAGGTCTCAAGTTCTCTCCTTCCTTCTCTCCCTTCTTACCTCCTCCCGCTCCTCCTCAAGATGATAAGCAATCATATATAGATTTTACATATTCAATCATGGAAAACATCTTCCCACATTAATCTTTTGTGAAAAGAAACTCAAATTTTAAAAAAATTAAGAAAGAAAGTAAAAAAAAATTTTTTTTGCTTTGTTCTGGATTCAGACTCATCAATTCTTTTTCTCTGGAAGCAAGTGGTATTTTTTAAAAATCATGAGTCCTTTGGGACAGTTTGGATCATTGTATTGCTGAGAATAGCTAAGTTATTCACAGTCGTTTATTGTATAGCATTTCTGTCACTATGTACAATGTTCTCTTGGTTCTGTTTATTTCACTCTGCTTCAGTTCATGTAAGTCTTTCCAGGTTTTTTTGAGCTCCTCCTACTTGTTATTTCTTACAACACAATAGAACTCCATTATAAACCTATACTCATATTATATATACATAATCACATACTATATACATACATAATAATATAATCATATTATTCAGGCATTCCCTAATTGATGAGTATTCCCTCATTTTCCACTTCTTTTTCCCACAAAAAAGAACTGCTTTAAATAATTTTGTTCATATTGATACTCACCCCCGCCTTTTTTAAAAATCTTTTTGGGATACAAACTTAGGAATAATATTTCTGGGTCAAAGAATATTGCTGAAGTGGTGCACTTCACAAGTGAGTTCAAACACCTTGAATTTCAATTATTGGAACTGTGATTTATTAATAAAAGAACAAATAAAAATCTACCAGCTGGGATAGCCTTCCCTAATGGAAGACTGCACCGGGTTAACAATAGGAAACAGTTTATATAAGGTTACAAGATACAGAGTTATTTCCTTTCACATACAGGTTCTTATCTGACAATAAAACAAACCTTAACACAGGAATGTGAGGTCGGAGATGAGGAGACAATCCTCAGATTTATGACCTCTTTGATATTCCTGAAATTTCTTTGTCTTCCTGCCCTTTCCAATTCTCACTTCCAAGCTAAGTAGAGACTGGTCTGCTGTCTGCATAAAAAGCTCAACTTCCTGGGGGAGGGAAGCCAGGTCTGTTCCCTAAAAAAATGCTGGCAGGGGTCTATCTGCTTTATCTACTTTTAATTTTTCCATCTTTGCCCTTTTTGGGGCTACTTCAATGCAATGTTTTATAGACCTTGGGCATAGATCCAAATTACTCTCTAGAATGATTGAATCAGTTCACAAGTCCCCCAAAATGGAGTTGTGTCTTAATTTTCTCATATCCTCCAAATTTTTTTAGTTTTCTTTTCTGTCACAGTAGCCAGTCTGATAGGTATGGGGTGATACTTCAGAGCATTTTTTTTTTGCCTGACTAAAGAGAGCTTTAATTACTTTGTCTAAGAATTGTCTGTTCATGTCTTTTGACCATTTGTCAATTGGGGAATGACTTGGATTCTCATATATTTGAGTCATTTCTCTATGTATTTGAGAAATTAGATGTTTATTACTGAGTAAAAAATTGTAATTATAGAAAATTGTAAGAAAAAGTTATAAATTTTTTTTCTTATCATTATGATTGCTTGTATTACTCTCCATCCTATTTCCCCTGTTTAATCTCTGACTACCATCTACTCCAGTTTCCCCTCTTTTCTATCAACCCTACCTCCCTTATCTCATTCTCTTCCCCTCATACTTTCCAGGAGGGTAAGATAGATTTCTGTATGCAACTGAGCCAATTCCAATGAAAGTAAGGTTTGTGTATTCCCTTTCCCAGATCCCTCATCTTCCCCTCCACTGTAAAAGCTCTTTCATGCCTCTTTTATGTGAGATAATTTATCTCATTTTATTTTCCCCTTATTATATCATCATTTTCAACTCACACTCTTGCCCTCTCTCTGCATATACTCCCTCTAACTTGCCTAAAAATGATAAAGTTGTTTGGAGTTATAAAAATCATGTCCCTATGTATGATTGTACAGTTTCAAATTATTTAATAGCTTTGATTTCTCTTTCCTGTTTACCTTTTTGTGCTTCTCTTAAGTTGTATTTGTAAGTCAAATTTTTCATTCAGTTCTGTTCTTTTCATCAGGAATGTTTGAAAGTCTTCTATTTCATTGAATACCCAATTTTCTCCTGAAGAATTATGTTCAGTTTTGCTGGGTAAGTAATTCTTGGTTGAAGTCCTAGCACCTTTGCCCTCTGGCATATCATATTCTAGGACCTCTGATCCTTTAATGTAGAAACTGCTAAATCTTGTGTTATTCTGATCATGTCTTCATATTTGAATTGTTTCTTCTTGGCTGCTTGCAATATTTTTCCTTAACCTGGGAATTCTGGAATTTGTCTATAATATTCCTGGGAGTTATCCTTTTAGGAACTCTTTCAGGAGGTGATTGGTGGGTTCTTCCCATTTCTATTTTTTGCCCTCTGGTTCTAGAATTCTAGGGCAGTTTTCCTTGATAATATCTTGAAAGATAATGCCAAAGTTTTTTTTTTAATCATGGTTTTCAGGTAGTCCAATAATTCTTAGATTATCTCTCCTGGATTTATTTTCCAGGTCAGTTGTTTTTCCAATGAGATATTTTACATTTTCTTCTATTTTTTTTTATTCTTTTGATTTTGTTTGAATGTTTCTTGATGTCTAATGGAGTCATTAACTTCCACCTGTCCAATTCTAATTTTGAAGTTTTCTCAAGTAAGCCTTTGCACTTTCTTTTTCATTTGGCCAATTCTACTTTGTAAAGAGTTCTTTTCTTCATTGACTTTGTGTACCACTTTCCTCACATGGCCAATTCTGCCCTTTAAAAAGTTCTCTTCAGTGCATTTTTGTATATCTTTTTCTAGTTGAGCAATTCTTTTTAAAAAGTTATTTTCAATAGGTTTTTGTGCCTCTTTGGCCAATTGGCCTATTCTATTTTTTAAGATATTTATTTCTTCATTATTTTTTTGTACCTCCTTTATCAAGGTGTTGACTTTTTTTCATGATTTTCCTGTATCTCGTTTCTTTTCCCAACTTTTCTTCTATCTCTCTTATTTAATTTTAAAAATCCATTTAAGCCCTCCATTAATTCATTTTGGAGTTGAGAGCAATTCATATTTTTCTTGGAGTTTTTGGAAGCAGCAATATTGCCTTCATTGTATTTTTTCCGAATTTGTTTTTGTCTTCTCTACTACCAGAATAACGTTCTATGTTATGTTTCTTCTTCTTCTTATTATTATTATTATTATTTTATTTTTGGTGTTCATTCATTTTCCTGTTGTTGGTTTTTTTTTAACTTAAAAAACTTTTAAAGTTGGGCTCTGTAACTGTGGTGAAGGGAGCTCTGTTCCAAGCTTCAGGTTCTTTGTATAGCTGCTTTCAGAGCTGGCTCTGGGGATCTATCTGCTTTCAGTTCTTTCAAAGTAGTATGATATAAGGAGAGGTGTATTTAATATTCTCCCAGCCTGGGCTCTGGTCTGTGAGTAACCATAATCACTCTTCTATTCCTTGGAACAATGACAAAGGTCCCTTTCTTCCCTGCCAGAATTGGTGTGTGCTTCTTCCTCCCTTGAAATCTTACTCCAGGACTGCTTCCTGGAGTCATGTATAGGCAATATAACAAGTCTTATATTCAGAGTCTGCAAAGGGGTCCCCCTTAATCTCCTGAGCAATTGTTCAATCCCTCTTACTCTCTGTGGCTAAGAGCTCTAGAAGTCCTTACTGCTGCTTCAGCTGTACCCCAGGGCCTATAACTGCAGTGAGGTCCACCCTGGGGTGCTGACTTGTGATCCACCTCCATCCTAGTGCACTAGATTCCTCATGCCAGTCTTCTAAGTTGTTTGGAGCTGAAAAATTACTTCACCCCATCCTTTTGTAGTTTATGATGCTCCAGAATTTCTTCTGAGGTGTTTTATCATAGCTTTTTGGAGGAAAATTTGGATGGGTCCATGTACCTTCTCTGCCATGTTGGTGCCACCTCTCCATTTAGGTTTTTTTAAAAATGCTTAGACTTTATTAAATACAATAGGAGAATCCATTAATAATGCCATTATTCCATTTCCTTATGTACTTGACTTACTTATTTACTCCATTACTCCATGCCATTCTACCTCCTTACTCATTACTTTGTACAGACCATTCTTCTAACCTCTTCAAGTTTGGAATGTTTTCATCATTTCTACTTCTTATACTCCCTAGCTTCCTTCCAAGCTTAGTTTATAAGCAAGTTCCCACATAAATTTCCTTAATTATTTCCTCCCTGTCTATCCTACTCATTGTATATATTTATCTACCAGTTGTGTCTGTGTTGCCATCTCCCTGATCCCCCATGTCAGTTTCTTGAGGGCAGGAACTATTTTTTTATCTTTGTAGCCCCAGAGTCTAACAGATCACATTGGCAAGCATTTGATTAATTGCTTTTTGAAGTGAACCATGACTACTGAGTACTATATTGTCTTCTCAACTGATCTGACCTTCAGGTCCAGTGATAGGACACATCTTACCATTCTATATACAGTATTCATTTTTTCCATTATCACTGGGTCAGAAATCTAGGAACAAGGAACCCTGAAAGAACCTTTGATAAATGATCAAGTCTGTACCCACTGGGGACAACTGTTATATTTGTCCAAAGCTAGAATCATTTTGCCTGTGTAAATCTTGAAATTTCTCAGACTTGTGAATGTTAAAAGTTTCCCCATCGGGGAATTCTCAATTGGAACAATTCCCTACTAGGAACATTCCCCATTTTGATTGTGACAACTTGCCAGGATCAGAAATGGGAGGACCTCTACTCCACCCATACTTAAGACTGCTTTAGGGGAGAAAACTCCTTGCTAAACAATGAAAGTACTTGGACCCATGCTTATGATGAGGCAGAGAGTTCTTTGAGCTATGCCTGTTTTTAGAATTGATACAATGGGATGCTAGATACCTATAAAAGGTTGGGCAACTTGTAAACTTGCCAGGAGCAAAGAGGTGAAAACTTATTCAGAGGTTTTCTCTTGAGGGGATTAGTTGACTCAGCTGTGTTTTCTCTGGTTCAGACTTACTGAGGGGATTAGTCGACCCAGCAGTGTTTTTAGAATGGGTTGTCCTTTGGAAAATGTCTACTGTGATTGGTAGATGTAAGGACTTAAGGGAGGTGACATAGGAGAAAACCCCCTATATAAGAAAAAACAGAATCTCTTGAAGGACAATCCTTTTGGAGAAATCTCTTATGAGGATCGCTTGAGATGCTTTTGGAAAAGGGCTTTTGGAGGCTTTGGAAGGAGATTCTTTTGGAGATCGCTTGAGAGGAGCTCTTGGAGGAATTCTCTAAGGAGGTCTCTCAAGGGAGGCTGACTCTGGCTGGAACTTCCTCTGGGGAGACTCTGTCCCTCTGAATCCCTTGCTTGGAAAAAACTTGTGGTGAGTGATAAAAGACTGACTGACTGATCTCTCTCTCTTAAGACTCAGGTCTAGGCCATATTGGCTTAAGGCCCTTCATACTTATACTTTTTTCTCTCTCTCTCTCTCTCTCTTTCTTTGATTACTCATTGTATTGTTAATTAAAATCTCTATAAAACCCAGTTGACTTGGGTATATTCATAATTGGGAATATATTCCCTGGCGACCACCTTATATTTGATTTAAAAACCAAGACACTGTAGTGAAACATATTTTCTGTGGTCAAATTTACTCACCCACTCTTATATCTATCACAATTTATATCTCCAACTATTTTTAAATATAACAGTTTATGGCCTTCAACCATTTTAACTATTACAGTTTATCTTCAGCCATTTTAACTCTTACAGTTTATGACCCCAACCATTTTAACTGCCACAATTTAAGGCCTTCAACAATTTTAAATATAATACCTGGGAGTATAGTTAGCAGATTACTTCTGTTGTATCTATGGTCCACGTTTAAAAGACTTAAAAGCACATGAAGGACTCAATGAAATTCATGCCTACCTCAACAAAGTCCTTTCCACAACTCACTATGCACTAAAGCTCAGGCAAGATTGGGAGTGTCACTTCCAAAGGGATCCAGGTTTTAGTCTGGAATGTGGTCTTCCTTGTCTGCTTGCCTTCCACTTTTGGGCTTCCCCACACAAAGGAGCCTGTGCCCATGAGGATGGGAGCATTTACCCATCTGCCAGCCTTACTTCTATACCTGGGATTTGAAAACCTTGGAAACACAAATGAAATGCTGCTGCAACTTACTTTAGGCAGAGCCTGAAAGCTCAACTGATCAAATAAGCAGAGAGAATAGAGCCCTTAAACAGCAGGTAAGCAAGGTTCTCCCCCAGAGCATTGCATCGCTTCTCCTTGGTAACGCTGATTCCTGTGAACTGTAAGGTATAATCATGACTATGGAAACACATTTTGTAAGTATAACCTACATCCCTGCCCTTCCATCTGACTTCAAACCCCCTCAGAGACAAGAACACATTACAATGTGCCTCTTTTAAATACCATGAACTATGAATGCTGTATTTTCTAAAATGGGAGCTCAATGACCACCTGGGAGGTCATGGAGAAATTCACGGTGCAGAATTATGAATAGCTATGTGGTGTAAGAAATGGTAAAATTAATGGTTCAGTCAAATTCTTTGCTTTTATATCAGGCATAGATAACTGATATAGCTTAAGTTCCCAGGGCAACCAACCCACAAGACCATCTTTAGTGGCATAAGGGATGGTTGATACCAGCAAGTCCAGCCCTTTGGCAAAATTATGAAATAGACCAAGTTTGTCTTCAGTGTATTCCCACCTCCCTTTCTGGTACCCTCCTTCCATAAAACCCCAAATCTCCAGGGACTCCAAGCTGCCTCCTGGACAACTACAACTTTCCATGTTGGTAATACTCCTACTCCTGAATTGTCTTGTGCCCAAAATTGCATTTCTGCCTCCATCAAAAATTCCATCCCTTTAATTGGCTAATTTTAGCTAAGCACATCAGGAAGCCATCTTTGTTTTAAAAATCATACTAAGGATATAAGCTTAACTATCCTGAGAAAGTATTTTCATTTTAAAAGAAAGAAAACCACAATTGACTTTAAAATTGGGGATGAAGGTGGAGGGAAAGAGGATTGAGGGGACTTTGCCTACTCTAAACAATTACTTTTTTTTTTGTCATTTCAAACCCATGCCTTCTGTCTTAGAATCAATACCGTGTGTATTGATTGGTTCTAAGGCAGAAAAAATGGTATGGGTTAGGCAATAGGGATTAAGGGACTTGCCCAGGGTCACACAAATAGGAAGTGTGTGAAACTAGATTTGAAACCAGGATCTCCCACCATCTTTAGGCTTGGCTCTCAATCCACTGAGCCACCTAACTATCCCCAGGACAATTATTCTTGTGTTTGCCTCAGTGATCAGAGGTTCATTAAATCATGGAACCATGGCTTTGGAGCTAATAGGCACTCCAGGATAGAGAGAGACTGAAAGATTGTCCATAACTGTTTTCATACACTCATCCCATCACTACTTGGAGGGTTGAAGACTGTGGCATTCGCAACTAATCAAGGTCCATGGAGCTGAACAAATCCTTCTCATAAATTGAGGAAAGAGGGTAGTTGACTGTTGCTAAGAGTCTAAGAAGGGGTCAGAATCATGGTGTGAACAAGCCAATATCATGAGCCATGGAGACAAGTTGGGGAGCAGATAGAGCCTGAGGTGGGAAGGGAAAGCAGTCAGACCCAGAAATCACAATCATCTAGTCTTTATCCAGATTGATTTATTACAGCTGGAACTTGCTTCTTGAGTAAATAACTTTCTCGCTTTGTGTGTCGTATTTTGCCTGCGGGTGGTATACAGAAGCTCCCCTGGCCATGAACTTGGCCACCTTTCTCAGAAATCCTTTCATCTGCAGAGCTCCTATGTCCATTCTCACCATTCTCCATGGATGATACCTATGATCTATTGGACTATCTAAGCCAATTCTTACCTGATGCAAGAATCCCTTTTATATTAAAACTTACAACTGGTCATCCAACCTCTGCTTTAGCATGAGTCTGCCTCTTCTATTGGGAGGTAGCTCTAATTATTAGGGTAGCTAGGAGGCATAGTGGTTAGCCACTAGGTCTGGAGTCAGAAAGACCTAAGTTCAAATCTGGTCTCAGACGCTTAATAGCTGAGTGACTATGGGCAAGTCACTTAACTGTTTGCCTCAGGTCCTCATCATGTAATGAGTTGGCGAAGGGAAGGACAAGTCATTGTACTATCTTTGCCAAGAAAATGGGGTCACAAAGAGTCAAACATAACTGAAACAAATGAACAACTAATTATTAGGAAGTGATTTCTTATACTGAAGTGAGCATTGGCTACACTTTCCACAAACTGGTCCAGTGTGTCCTGGAAAACAGGCAGAAGTTAGCGCCACTTCTAGGAAGCTAACCAAAGGGTCAGGCAGCATGCTCACATCTCTGAGGACCCAGCTATAGGGTCTGGGTATGAGCCCAAATTTCAGTCTCCAGGAAGACTAGATGAGCAAAGCTAATTGCCAGTATCAGAGAAAATGAGGTTTGCAATGGGATACTAAAAGAAGGACTTGATCTTGGAAAGACAGAGATCTCTTATTGAGAAAAGGAAAGTTGGAACAAAGAGATTGGTTACAATGAGACCTAGTGATAGAAATAAAAGGGGAGGGCAAAAGAAAAAAGTATTTATTAAGTGCCTACTATGTGTGCCAGGTGTTTAAAAAAATATTATACCATTTGTTCCTCATAACATCCCTGCAAACTCCAGTTTTCAGTAAAAAAAAAAAGGCAAATAGAGGTTAAATAATTTGCCAAGGGTCACATAGTTAATAAATGTCTTATGTGAGATTTGAATGCTGCCTTTTCTGACTCTAGGCTAAGTAAAATTATCCATTTCTTTTTTCATAATGTTCCCTATGTTTTGTTTGTCATGTATTCTTCCCTTATCATTAAGTCTGACAGGTAAACTCTTCCATATTCCCCTAATTTATTTTTGGTATCACCTTTTATTTCTAGGTCAAATATCCATTTTGACCTTATTTTGGTGTATGGTGTGAGCTGTTGGTCTATGGCTAATTTCTGCCATATTGTTTTCTAGTTTTCCTAGAAATTTTTGTCAAATAGTGGGATTTTTCCCCCCAAAGCTTGGCTCTTTGGATTTATCAAACACTAAGCTGCTATGGACATTAATTACCACATATTGATTACCTAATCTATTCCACTGATCCACTACTTTATTTCTTATCCAGTACCAGATTATTTTGATGATTACTGCTTTATAGTATAGTTTGATATCTTGTATGGCTTGGTCACTTTTCTTCATTTTTTTTCCATTGATTCCCTTCATATTCTTGGCCTTTTGTTCTTCCAGATGAATTTTGTTATTATTTCTTCTAGCTCTATGAAATAATTTTGGGTGGGTTTATTCATATGGCACTGATAATAGGTAGGATTGTTATTTTTACTGTAATGGCTCAGCCTATCCATGAGCAATTAGTGTTTCTTTAATTGTTTAGGTCTGACTTAATTTATGTGAAGAGTATTTTGTAATTTTTTTCATATGGTTTATTTTGGTAGGTATCTGCTTGACTTTTGGCAAATCACTGAACCTTTGTCTTCCTTGGTTTCCTCATCTGTAAATCTGGAGGAGGAACAGGATTAAGGTTCCTTCAAGTTCTAGATCACGAAAATACTAGGACCCTTCTCTATACCTTTGCTTTTCTCTTTTTCCATGCCCAACACTTCACCTTGTCAAATCAATGGATACCACCTATTGTGGGTAGAGATTTCTTAGTGTTTTTCACCTCTTTAATCCCCCCCAGGTCCTATACTGCCTCTGGCTTCTCAACTTTACAAAATTGGTCTTTTGTTCTTATATGGAATCAGAAGGGCCAATATTTCCCTTGTGTAATTTTCAACATGAACTTTCTATTCATGAAATGACTCTTTGTCTTTGCATAGAGTTTACATATGAAGTATAGCATTTGCCCCATATGAGCATGAAATCATAGGAACAGAGCTGGAGAGTGACTTACTTTACTTGGCCTTAGCCACCACAGGTGAGGAAAATGACAATGAAGTCACAAAGAGTGACTCCTGTTGCCGACATTGTTCGCATATCCTTCCCATCTTAGCCCTGACTCCTCCTTTTCCCTTTCTGGGAGGAGTGCTGCAGAGCCCATCTTTTTGTGCAAAAAAATAAACCATTAGATAATCTGCAAACAGTTCCTAGACACTATGCACAGGGGAGAGGTCTAGATGCCCGAGTGCTAAGCTTATAACCCTACGAGTCTTGTTTCTTTTGGCTAAGTTGTTGAACTTTAAACCAAGGAATTCTGCATCAGATTTTCTGGCTCTTGGGAAATGGAAGACTGAAAAGCCACACAGCATATATTACAGTGCTCAAACCTTCATGCTTCAGACTCTGAAGCCACACAACCTGTATTCAAATTTCATGCCTGATCCTAATTACCTATGAGATTTTGGAAAAAGTTATTGAACTTCCTAGGGTCTAGTTTCCCCATCTGTAAAATGAAAGGATTGGACTTGGATGGTTTCTGAGATCCCTTCCAAGTTCTAGATATCTGATCCTATCACTGTTCCTTCCTATTCACAGCATAATGAAGTCAGGGTTATATCTAGTTGAGGTTGGCCACGTATCGTTCATACTGTATGCCCCAAGTAGCAGAAACTTACATATTAAAATGAATATTGAGGACAGTCTTGGAAGATAAAAGTAGTCTAGGAATCATAAAAGTGGCACAAACAAAAGGAGAAAGCAGAAGGTCGTCTGTTCTCTCCTCCATTATTATAATGACAGTGATGAAAAAGTATTTATTCAACACTGACTGTGTGTCAACTAGTGGTATATACAAAGATAGTCCCTGTCTTCAAGAACCTTCCATTCTAGATATGAGGGACTTTTGGTCAGGCAGGAATATTTTTTAATTTTTTAATTTATTTAATTTAGATTTTTTTTTGCCATGGTTACATGATTCATGTTCTTTCCCTCCCCTCTTTCCTCTCTTCCTCCCATAGCCAATGAGCAATTCCTTTGGGTTTTACAATTATCATTGATCGAGACCTATTTCCATATTATTGACATTGCACTAGGATGATCATTTAGAGTCTACATCCCCAGTCATATCCCCTTCAACCCATGTGATCAAGCAGTTGTTTTTCTTCTGTGTTTCTACTCCCACAATTCTTTCTCTGGATGTGGATAGTGTTTTTTCTCATAAATCCCTCTGGATTGTCCTGGGTCATGACATTGAGGAAGGAGTATTTTGCTTTGCAAAGTTTCAGGGATAATGAATTAATTGAGCCACAGGGAGAAAACTGACCCCCTTTCCTGTGTCAGAGGCAATATCAAGGAGGGGAAAAGGGGAAGGGAGGAAGCAAATGGGTGTAGAGGAGGCATGTCTGGTAGCAAGATAGTTGGTGAGAAGGACACTAGGGTTAGGATGTCTGGGACCACTTAGTGTGAGCCAAGTAAGGCAGTCACCAATCTGGAGGAAGAACTGATTAAAAGGGGGACCCAAAGCAGAAATTCCTTCAAGAACAAGGATCAGGATTTCTCTTGTTGCAGCAGCAAGACAGTAGGAAGCTGATTTTTGCATAGGAGTATTGTTTTTTGTCTTGTTTTTGTTTCCTGGGCACCAGCTGGCAGGGCTACTTCCTTTTCCCTCCTGGGCTAACTCCCCAAGCTAAGCCCTGCCAGCAATAGCAGCTCTCCCCAAAAGGAATATCAACTCAAATTAGCCAAACCCCAGAGACAATTCTGAGGAAAACTGAGGGGCAGATGGGGTGCACCTGAACAACACCTTTGTCTCTCAGGCTTTGCTCAGCTTCAGCCTATATACTATACTGCAACTCCATTTTCCAGCCCTCACTGGCCTTCCTTTTTAATCATGCACCTTTCACATACCCTATGCTCCTCAGTCTTTTCTCTATACAATCCCATACTTCCATCTTAGTTTACTCTGTTCTGTCCATCTGAAATGTCTTCCAGCCCGGTCTCCCTTTCAAATCCTATTCCTTCTTCAAAGCCCAAATCAAATATCTCCCCTGTGAAGCCTTCCTGAAAAGCCCCAGTTGGAATGACTCTTGTGGAATTCAATTCAATTCAATGGGTATTGATAAAGCTCCTAACTATGTGCAAAATAAGTCCATACACTGGAGGAGCTGTCTTCTGCCTTCTTTCAAAGTTGGTGAATTCTTCCTTGAAGATCATAAAAATGAAAGGCTTCCCCTCTTCTCGGTACAGTCTTGCTTTATATTCCTTGGCATAGCTGTGCTGTCCCATATCCTTTCCCTGCTCAAGAAATTTCAATGTCTCCCTATTGCAAACCTAATTAAGTATAAACCCCTTCACTAAGTCTCCAAAATACATTTGCTCTCCTCCACCTCTTTTCCATCTTTGTTTCCCAACAAGAATTCTACTAGGCAATCTTGCATTCTTTATTTATGACCCATCTTCTCATCTTTAAGACCCAACTAAAAGAGCACCTCTTCCATGCTGACTTTCCTAATTATGCCAGACAAAACAGATCCATATTCAAAACTTCTCAAGCATTTAGTTTAGTGTCATTCATACAACTGGATAATTGTTCCCTGCATGCATTCACAGGAGACTTGAACTTCAATGCTAGCTTAGCTACTAATGGTGGGACCTTAAGAAGTCATTTAACAAAATGACTTTAACAAGTCATCTGTTCTCTTCTAGAATGTAAGCTCCTTAAACTCAGGAACCACAATTTGTATAGCACTGTCAGGACAGGAGGAAATCTGCATTCTTGTTTTGGCTCTGCCATGAAACAGTTGAATGATTTTGGGTGCCACTTAGCTTCTTAGAGTCTCCTCATTTGAAGATCCAGAGATCCATTGTGTCCTCAGACCCATCTGGTTTCCTCATTTGTAAAATGGAGGTTGGAATTTTCTTACTTATAAAATGGAAGAATGGGTTCTTCTAGCTCCAAAGTCTTAGGATTCTATGATCAATTCTCTCCCTACTCAGAGGTAGGAGAAACTTTTCTGAGGGCTAGCCCATTCATGTCAAGATACTCAAGCCAGCATAGTGGAGATGACATTTATTTATTTATTTTAAAGAATCAATACATTCATTTTTTATAGTAATTTTTTCTATGGTTACATGACTCATATTCTTTCCCTTCCCTTTTCCCTCCTCCCACCTGGAGCCAAAAAGCAATTCCACAGGGTTATACATATATTATCACTCAATACCTATTTCCATATTATTCATTTTTATAATAGAATAATCTTTTAAAAACCAAAACCCCACATCCTATATCCATATAAACAAGTAATAAATCACATGTTTTTCTTCTGTGTTTCTACTCCCACAATTCTTTCTCTGGATGTGGAGATTATTCTTTCTCATAAATTCCTCAGAATTATCCTGGATCATCACATTGCTGCTAGTAGCAAAGCCAATTACATTTAATTATTCCACAATGTTTCCATTTCTGTGTACAGTGTTCTCCTGGTTCTGCTACTTTTGCTCTGCATCAATTCCTGGAGGTCTTTCCAGTTCCCATGGAATTCTTGTAGTTAATTATTCCTTTCAGCACAATAGTACTACATCACCATCAGATACCACAATTTGTTTAGCTCTTCTCCAATTGATAGACACTGCCCTCATTTTCCAATTTTTTTTGCCACCACAAAGAGTATGGTTATAAATATTTTTTGTACAAACGTTTTTCATTATTATCTTTTTAGGGGACAAATCTAGCAGTGGTATGGATGGACCAAAAGGCAGGTAGTTTTTAAAGCTCTTTGGGCATAATTCCAAATTGTCTTCCAGAATGTTTGGATCAATTCACAACTCCACCAGCAATGCATTAGACTCCCAATTTTGCCACAACCCCTCTAACATTTATTATTTTCCTTTACCACCATTTTGGCCACTCTGCTAGGTATGAGGTAGCAAAATGTTTTGATTTGCATTTCTCTAATCAGGAGGCATTTAGAACACTTTTTCAGGTGATCATTGATAGTTTTGATTTCTTCATCTGAAAACTGCCTATTCATATCCCTTGACCACTTGTCAATTGGGAAATGGTTTGATTTCTTATAAATATGACTCAGTTCCTTATAAATTTAAGAGCTTAGACCTTTGTCAGAGATTTTTGTTATGAAAGTTTTCTCCAGTTTTCTGTTTCCCTTCTAATTTTGGTTGCATTGGTTTTGTTTGTACAAAACCTTTTAATTTAATATAATCAAAATTATTCATTTTACATCTTGTAATGTTCCCTCATTCTTGCTTGGTCTTAAATTCTTTTCTTATCCGGAGTTCTGACAGGTATACTATTCTATGTTCACCCAATTTATTTATAATTTCCTTCTTTCTATTTAAGTCATTTACCCATTTTGAATTTATCTCAGTATAGGGTGTGAGATTTTGATCTAAATCTAATTTTTCCCATACTGTTTTCCAGTTTTCCCCACAGTTTTTGTCAGATAGTAGATTCTTGTCCCACAAGCTGGAATCTTTGGATTTATCTAACACTAGCTTGCTGAGGTCATTTACTCCAAGTCTATTCCAGCTTGTTTTGATGATCACTGCTTTATAATACAGTTTATGATTTGGAGGTGGAGGTGAAATTTTAGTTAGACCAGCACTGTTTTCCTTCAGATCCTCTTAGCATCTCTTCCTCTCTTAGTTATCTCCAACTACCTCTCACAGATAAGAAAATGGAGCTGTCAACACAGATGGGGAGCCATGTACTGAAATCCACAAAGCAAATTAGTGGCACAATCAGGCTAAAGCCAGGAGTATCTGA
Source organism: Monodelphis domestica (assembly GCF_027887165.1). Classification (NCBI taxonomy): domain Eukaryota; kingdom Metazoa; phylum Chordata; class Mammalia; order Didelphimorphia; family Didelphidae; genus Monodelphis; species Monodelphis domestica. The sequence continues at coordinate 81,464,710 of NC_077228.1, forward strand.
CGGCTAGAGACATGGACACTAACCTGGGCTGATGAGTATCAGTGGGTATTCTTTTTCTCTTTAGCTCCCTTGACAGTCCTTGCTGATATTTCCTTATTTAATTGCTTTTGATGCAATCTTTCCCTGAAGACCTATCTCTGTCTGCCCTCTACATTTCTTATTTCCATGACTGGTTTCCTAGAGCATTTTTATGACAGCCATTTTGGCAAGTGTTTTTGAGTAGAAGTCTGTATTCTCTAAGGTGAATTTTTCCAACATAAATGATAGCTAGTCCTCAATAGCCAGGAAAGTCCAGAATGGGTAGGCTATTCCAGTAAGAACAATTAACTGGTTTTCAATGACTCCAGTCTCCAGAGAATGCAGAAGGTCAAGAGGATTTCAGTGCTGAGAGGATAAGACTTCAATTTCCTATTGACTGAAATAAATCCCATTGAACATTTGAGATCTATACTCTTGACATCCACTATTAAATGTGGTATGACATTGCACTAAGCAACAGTCTGGTGGAAGATAACGAGAAAGGATTTGGTCTGTAGTTCTTCCCTTCAAGAACAATTCTCACTTAAGGGATTAGGTCCAACTCTCAAATTGGAATCCTCCAAAATGGAACTCTTTTTGCCACTAGGCTTATTTACAACTTGTCCAACTGCTCTTTTTGTGTATTAATGTACGAGTATATCTGACTTTTTTTAGCCAATCAGAAGATATTTCCTGGGTGATGGTCATTTGTTTTCGTCACTGGTTAAAGCACTGGTCATAATCTCTCTACTTGAACAAAGGAATATTTATATCTAGTTAATGTTCCTGATTGATTCAATCAGATACTGAACCTTTTATAATTACATTAATTGGGGCAAAAGACTTCACCTTTACAATGGTTATTCCCTCAGTTCTGTCACCTACTGCCTGTGACACCAATGAAGAATCTTTGAAAACAATCATCATAGAATTCCATCTAGAGTGGTTTAGGATATTCTCTGCTTCTAGTTCTTTAGTAAATTGTCTCCTCCCAAAATCACAGTTATGGGTTTACTTTTGTCGTGCAATTTTTTTTTTGGATTGGAATTTTTCCCCTTCCTCATGACAATACTTTCAATCTACTCATCTCTTTTGAGTCTTCATAAAGAAAACTGGCCACAATTTGGGCACCCTTTATATCTGTGGTTTCCATGACTGCACTTTCAATAAAAATTAAAATAATAATGTAGACTCTAGTAAAATTTGTTAGCATGGAAATATTTTCTCCATTCTACTGTTCTAAGGGGCTTCAATGCATATGGAGCCAAAGGAACTGGGTTCAAATATTGTCTCTGCCACTTAGAATTTGTGTCTTCCCAGTCAAATCTCATCATGATCATCACTGCTCTCCTTTATATATAAAGCACTTTAATATTTGTGAAGTACTTTAGATATATGTATGCTATCTCGTTTTATCTTTGCAACAATTTTAGTTGCCATAATCTTCACTTTGCTGTAAATTTTATTTTATTTTTGTAAAATGAAAAGGTTGGACAAGATAACTTCTAAGGTTCCTTCTACTCTAACTTTAAAATCCTTTATCTGAGGGAATATAGAAAGAAGCAGATCACAATAATAAAACATTTCATGTCAGTAGATATCTGGAGCCCCTCAAAATATAAATATAAAAACATAAATAATTATTTTTTCTTTGGATCATATTTTATATTTTTATTAACTATCCTTGGTAACTAGCAAAATATAATACCACAAAACCTGATATAGAAATGTAGAATTAATATGTTTTGTTCAAAGTTCAGCTAGGTTATTGATGATCTTAGTCAAATCACTTCAGTTCTGAGAACCTCAGTTTTCCCATCTATAAAATGAAAGGGCAGAATGACCTCAAAGGTCCTTCCAATTATAACATTTTCTAATTTTCTAATTTTTAAGCATTTGACTCATCTAGCTATGTTGTCAGCGATGATTTTTCTGAAATTAGTTTATATCCTGTCTAGCACCTCCATATTGCCAACACAAAAGACTAGAGAAGATGTATATAACATGTGACCACCACAAAAATCTTGGATAGAGTGTCTTTCTAAGAAGTTGCAGACCAAAAAACATTGCCCATATCTATTGCTTTCTCCATTTCCTTGACCAACTCCATGACCCAGCTTTGGACTCTACTCATAGAACTCCACAACTCCTATTTAGACCTTTGATTTGGTCACCCTGTCAAACTGGCCTAGAATTGAGTTTACCCTCTGATTTAGACTTTAGACTCTACACACCTACTCAAATCACCCAACTTTTTTTTTTTTTAAGATCCTATAGGCATCACCTCCCTTAGGACCATATAGAGCTGGGACTCCACAAGAGGCCAAGGTTCCCAAGACCCCTAAGCCAACATCTCGTTGTCTTGATACAATACCATGGTCTGCTTTTGCCTAGGAAATTTTTTCATAGAATGTGCCAGGGTAGCCTTCAACCTTGGTTCTATTGGATTTGTCTGATTTTTCTTGAAAGAATGGAATATACATTTATATGCATGAAAGAACCCTATTCCTGATTCAGGAAGTTTGGGTGATTGTAGCATAGTCTAATAAGAAAAAGTTCTGGATTCGGTATTAAAAACCCTGATGTGAATTCACTCCTGCCAATTACTCCCTGTGTAACTGTGATCAATTACTGTCTCTGAGCCTTACTCTTCATATGTGTAAAATGAGGGACACTGGGAATTCCTTTCTGGTTAGAAATCTGTGATCTCATGTTTCTATCAAACCTCATGAGCTGTTATGGAGGAAAGTAATCCCCTACCCCTTAAAGCTCTTTTTTTTTTTAATCAGTTGCTTTTAACATTGACATTGTGGATAGCAGCCCTGTTAGAAAGATATAGTACCATAACAGTTTTCTGTCATTAAATCAAACCAAAAGAGAAATTTTCCTTATTTCCCTATTCCTTTCCCACTTAATCAACCTGAGGCACCACCCACAGGAATTTTCCTGGAGTGAGCTTGTTGATTGAGGAACAGCAGTGAGCAGGAGTTTGGGGAGTAGGGGAATGGATCTGGACCCTTTTTGTTTGTTTGTTTAAACTTTTACGTTCTGACGTAGAATTAATACTGTATATTGGTTCCAAAGCAGAAGAATAGCAAGGGCTGGGCAATTGGATCAAATGACTTGCCCAGGATCATACAGCTAGTGTACTAGAGAGGAATCAGGAACCAAAACTTGACAGGTCTTTAAGAGGGAGGGAACAGATTAAAGAGAAACACCACTTCCTCTCCCAGACAGAGCTGCCTCAGAGAAAGTGAAGTTGGATCTCTGTCTAGAGCTGAAGGGTAAGAGGAAATCCCCTTCAATCTCTTGTTTCTCTCTCTTCTCTGGATGCTTATTATCTTTGATCCCCTCAGTATATTTAAAGAATAAGATGTTAGTTATAAGATCTGTTTATTATCTGGAGATTCAGGATTGGTATGTCAGGGAAGAGGGAAACAGGAAGTCCCTATTCTATTTTCAACCTAAATTCCCTTCAGGGGTTGAGGGCTCAGGTCTGGGGACCTGAGTCCCTTAGGATTGTTGTGGAGTCAGGCTGGTGTAATTTCCTGATATAGAGATACAGCTTTGAAGATATTGGTGGGAAATCTTCTGGATGGATAGGCTCTTGCCTTCTCCAAAGGGAAAAAAGTCTCTATCCACTACTTCTAAGGAAAGATGGCTAATCTGGGTTTCTTCAGATCAATGAGGGATTATATTAGGCTAAAATCATCAAGGTTGCTCTTTCCCCTCTCAGTTCAGAAGGGACAAGAACTCCTTTGCAACTGTCTCCCTGCTTTTCTTGATTGGAGATTCTAGTCCCAACCCCTGTTTCCAGCCAAAGTTCCATTTCCTTCCTGCCTAAGGTTTCCTTGCAAAATCCAAGTCCTTGCAGTGTATTCCATATCTCTCTCATCCACATTAGGAAGTGTGTGAGGCAAGATTTGAAACCAGAACCTCTCATCTCTAGACCTGGCTTTCCATCCACTGAGCCACCTAGCTGCCCCAGACTCTTGATTTCATTGGTCCCATAAACTCCACCAGCATTGGTCAATGATTATTGTACAACTTGAGCCTTAAAAGTTGTCTGGGGGCACTGAGAGAATGCTCAAGATGGCAGAGAGAGTGTCCAGAGTCCAAGCCAGTGTGTGTCATAGTTGCAGCTTGAACTTAGATCTTCTTGACTCCAAGGCAGGCTTCCTGGACATTTTTCCATCTCTCCCGTTTTGAATACAGAAAAGCTTTTCAAGTATTTTGAACTCCTCCAAAGGTGGGTGTTCTCTCAGTTCAATGTGTTGTTGTTGTTTCTCATGTAATAGCAGTGCCTGAAGAACAAACCAAAGGAAATCAAACCACCAGGGTAGCAGTTCTGCTTAATTAATGAATTCTAAAGAATCACATTCTTTCCATTCTCAAGACTTGATTTTCTGTTATGAATAGGAAAGGAGGTGCCACCAGTCTTTATGCTTTCTTTAGTGACACACACTCATGGCTTTTCTCCTTTCCTTTAATAAGAAGAACAAAGAGGACACAGATGGGGTACCAGATTTGTACTATGGAGGGTTCATGAGAATGGATTGTCTATGTTGTTCACTCATGGCTGGTTAGCTCAGCTGGTTAGGATGTCTTGCTAAATGAGGTAAAAGTCACAGTTGTAATAGTACAATCTGACTCTCTCTTTTCCTTGGCTATAGTCTCTACCCCAAAACTCTGACTGACCAGATTGAGTTTGGGTGCCATTGGTTATAATGGAGAACCGACGGAAAAGTGTGGGTGCATGTTCAGTTATTTTTCAGTCACATCCAGTTCTTCATTTAGGGATTTCTTTGCAAGGATAATAGAGTAGTTTGCCATTTCCTTCTCCAGCTCATTTTACAAATGAGGAGCTGAGGCAAATAGGGTTAAGGGACTTGCCTAGGGTCACACAGCTAGTAAGAATATGAGGCTAGATTTGAACTCAGGAAGATAAGTCTTCTGGACTATAGGCTCCGTACTCTATCCACTAGTTGCTCCTTAAAGTGTGGGACAGAGTTGTATAAATTAATCACTATTTAAAAAGCATGGGTCAGAATTGCTGAAAAGTAATTTTTTACATCAAGAAGGGCATGTAATTTGCATAGAATGAGGAGTATGTCATCTAGGTATCCCATAGAGTACCAAGACTGTGTTCAAAGAAGGCTGGAGCCAAGAGAACTTCTTTATCTAAAGGCCATAAAAAAGGAGACTTAGGAATCTTTACTGTGTGTGTAATGTGTGCATTTCCTATGGATCCAAGGAAATGTAACAAGAAATAATGAGACAAAATTGAGCAAAGGGTTGAAACTCAGGAAAAAAAGTCATCATGGTGAAATCCATTAGACTGTGTAATAGTTTCCCAAAGGAAATGATGTAAACCTCATTGCTGAAGTCATTTAAATTAGACTGAACCAAGCATTTGTGAATATACCATAGGGAACAATCCAAAGATGACAAGGGGATGGGAAAGGCAATAGGCCAGATGGCCTACTAGGCCTTTTCTACTTCAATTCTTAGAATTATGTGATCCCAATTAAAGTGAATTAGATTACTTCTTATGATATTCTGCAAAGTCCTTTTGCCAATCAATTAGATTTTGACTTTTGTCATTCTTAGAGCCCCAAAGTTCCCAAGTCAGCCAAACCAAACCGCGCCTGCCCATGAGCTATCCTCAGCTGGTTAATAATAGTTGGTTTCCATCTTCTTAAAAAATAAAATGTGTTACTATGATGAGCTAATGTTTTGTCCAATTTGATTCAACAAAACTGAATGAGTTATTTCAAAGGTTTTTAAGGCATTCAGCAATGACACATAGTCTTCTCACCCAAGACGGTTCATATCAGTGTTTTATGGTGGTGATCAGATTCATTTCTTTTTTTTTTCTACAAGTGACTTCCAGGACAGAAACCTGTTCTTGCAATTTAGCGCCAAATCCCACAATTAGCTTCCCACAAGATGCCTAACAACAAGCTTGAACAGGAAAATGACAAATGGAAAAATTTTGGATAAGCAGCAAGACTGGTTCAATTCCATTGCACAGACATTTTTGAAATGGTCCCAGTCATTGTTTTGGTGACCTCTCAGTTCAAAACACTATTCCTTGGCTACCAATCCCTTATCTGTGCTTTATTTAAATATTATAATAAAAGAATATGTTGCTTTATTAAATATTTATCATTTTATTTTTGTTCCTTTATTAAGCTCCCCAAGACCAGAGACTGACTATTTGTGAATTTGTATACCCAGCACTCAACATAGTGCTAATAAATGATTTTTCATTCATTTATCCCACTACTTTGCCCCAGGTACTATGTTAGGGGCTAGAAATATAGAGATGAAAAAATAGCATTCCTCCCCTCAGAGAGCTTACAGTTTTATGCAGTAATTCTCCAAGAATTGTATGTATAATGTTTAATTGCTCATTTGCGGCATGGTGTCAATATCACTGTCATCATAGCTAGCATTGAGACAGCAGTTTAAGGGTTTACAAAATGTTTTTTTAGGGGGCATCTGGGTGGCTCAGTGGATTGACGACAAAGCCTAGAGAAGGGAGGTCCTAGTTTCAAATCTGACCTCAGATACTTCCTAGGTGTGTGACCCTGGGCAAGTCACTTAACCCCCATTGCCTAACCCTTACTGCTCTTCTGCCTTGGGACCAATAGTCAGTATTGATTCTAAGGCAGAATGTAAGGTTTTTTTTTAAGGTGTTATAACATTATCTCCTTTGATTCTAACATCTACTAGTTAGATCTGTGCTAATATTGTCCCCATTTTATAGATGAGGAAACTGAGACTGAAAGAGATAAAGTGACCTGAGCATAGTTGGTTTTGAACTCAGTTTTTCCTGACTCCAACAGCCCAGCCCTCTATTCACTATCCAACAAGATGCCCATTTGGATAGAGTCCTAGACTTTAGAGGAAGAAGATACAGGTTCGAACTCCATCTCTGGCATTTGGTAGCTCTGTCACCCTTTGCAGGTAGGATTCTGTCCTCCTTTAACGTCAGTGAAGCTGAGCAGACAGGGACTTTGAATGCCATACTTGCACTTTTTCTAACTCTTCCAAAAATAAAAAGTGTCATGGAATCATGGAATTTTAATATTGAAAGAGGAGCTTCAGAGGTTACCTAGAATAATCTTCCTCAAAAGCATCAATCTGTTGTTTATATGGATATATGATTTGGGGTTTCGGTTTTAAAAGTTCGCTCTATTACAAAAATGAATAGCATGGAAATAGGACTTGAGTGATCATATATGGGTAACCTACTGGAATTGCTTGTCAACTCCAAGAGTGGGGAGGGGAAAGGAGAGACTCATGTAACAGTGGGGAAATTTTTAAAAATAAAATAAAAATAAAAATAAGTGTCATCAAACACTAAAAAAGAAATTTTAAGAGCATCATTCTAGCTATAACATCTTGCAAATGGGCATCTAACCCAAAGACTCTTGGGAAGAGGAAACTCAGTAGTCCTCAGAGCAGCTGCCTTTGTCTTGTTGAAGCAATGCTTTCTATACTTTGCATCTTCCCATTCATCTTGGGTCACAAGGCTTTGAGAAGCCCCTGGTCTTGCTCGTTCATCCATGAATTCAAGTGAAACATGCTTCCAGCTTCCTTGGCAATGTGTCCTGCTAATGGTCTTCAAAGCTGTGATGCCTCAGTAGATCAAATATCCTCAGAAATAAATAATTAAATAAAAATAAACCTTTTCCTTCTAGGAGTAACAAATGGAATATCGATGATGTCTTTCCTGTGGCTGACTGGCTAAATATTAGGGCCATCAGAGCTGAGAGGATGAATCGAATGTATCATTAACTTTATGCAACAGTTTCATAAAAACATCAGGGTATCAGTGCAGCTTTAAGGATCAGACCAGACAATATTTTCACCATTGCCATCCTCAATTGTAACATACTGCCTTGCATTATAGGGCAGTTAGGTATCACAGTGGTTAGAATGCTGGTCCTGAGGTTAATAGGGTCTGAGTTCAAATTCAGCCTCAAGTACTAACCTTGGACAAGTCACTTAACTCTGTTTGCTTCAGTTTCCTCATCTGTAAAATGAGCTGGAGGATGAAAAGGTAAACCATTCTAGTATCTTTGCCAAGAAAACCCCAAATGGAGTCATGAAGTCAGCCACGACTAATTGTCTAAATAATAACAACTAGTCTTGCACTAAAATCCATTAAAAAACTATAACAGCCGAGAGGTTGGCATTAGTAATTTTTATAAATGAGGAACCTGGTCCAGAGAAACTGGGTAATTGACGTATGGTCACTGAGCAGTGTAACGAACCCAGATTAAATTGGAAGTCAGAAGTCATTCATATTCACTTCATATTTTTTTGGGGGGGGGTAGAACACACACACACACACACACACACACACACACACACAAATACCTCCTTGTTGAGGATGAGCTCCCTGTAATTTGCTCCCTCTTTTTTACAGCTCTCTGTTCCCATAGGTTCAGTGACAAGAGAGCATTTAGAATGATGAGGGTGTGGGCTCATTTCCTGACACATACTCCGCTGCTGAAGGGAGAAGCCTGTCGCTGTCTGGTTCGTCCACAGCGGCATGCCTCTGTCTAGATGATAGATTGGAAACACAAAGCCAGCTTGATGCCCGCTTTTCACTAGAGTGAAAGATAGCCCCTAAACCAAGCTGTCTGGTAAAAGCAGGGATTACATATTAATGAAGCGGAGCATATGTAGTGTTTCTGAGCTAAGAGCTATTTAGGAGGGCGGCCACCTCAACCAGAAGGAGGGGAAATTGGATCCAATGGCACACTGGACTTGGCGGTGAGAGGCTACTGCTTCAATGAGATATTTTAACCTGTGTTGATGGTTTTGGGATGAATTTGCAGCATTGTACTCATAGATGTTGAACAATGAGTTCCCTGAGGGGAAAATGTGCTCATGACACACTTTAAGATTAATCTACTTTATTCACATTTTCTCCATCACTTTCTTAAGTCCAGACAATCAACAAAATAATAAATTAAGTCTTGATTTGAAGTATTTGTTGATTTCCAAGAGGGAAAATAAATGCTCATACTGAAAAGAAAACAACTGGTTCCTAGCAGGGAAGAGCTAGCTGGCTCCAAAATACTCCTGAATATGGGTGAAGAACAAGTTCCTTCCCACTGTGCTTGAAGCTCAATAAATAACCTGAAGTCTCAGGTTGGGGTAAATCCCAGGTTTGGGATGGGTTCCAACATGTGTTCAAAGACCAACATATATTAGAGAGATAAACTTTAGAAACAGGAGTTGAAGAGACTGAGTCACATTTGGCAAGAGCAAATTATTTGACTGCCTGCTGCAGTTTCCTCATCTGTAAAATGGGGATAATAACAATATCTACCACCCAGAATTATTGTAAGCATCAAAAAGATAATATCAGTAAAGTGCTTGCCTGGGTATTCCTTCACCCTGTAGTACTTCACTCTGTTGTTTGGTCGTTTTTCAGTTGTATCTAACTCTTCATGATCCCTTGTAGGACTCTCTTTGCAGAGGTACTGGAGTTGTTTGCCCTTTCTTTCTCTAGTTCATTTTACAGATGAGGAAACTGAGGCAAACCAGGTTATCTGACTTTCCCAGGGTCTCACAGCTAGGAAATGTCTGAGGCTAGATTTGAACTCATGAAGACAAGAGTATTTTTGACTTCAGGCACCTGTACTCTGTCCACTGCCTAAACCCTTTGCTTAGACCTCTCCTTTTCACTTTTAACTCACTCCCCTTGCATCAGTTACTTATGAGGACGTATTTCCTCGGTAGATTGTAAGCGTCTCAAACCAAAATCTTGTTTTTTAATCGTGGTGCCTTTCACATAGTAGGTGCTGAATAAACACTCGATAGGTTGAGCTGAATTGTACAAGCAAAAATAAAGTCTTTTAACTGTTGGCCTTTGCAAACCCTTCCCATCTACTTCTTCGTGACCCTATATGAGACTGTCTGAGCAGAAAACTTGGCCAGGGCAATGATATACCATCCTAGTGTTTAAGGCTATTTACAAATACATTTTTTCACCACATTTCATTCTAAAAATTTCTATGGAAAAAAATTACTGCATTGGAGTCATGTGTCATGATTATATATAAACTAATTAGGGCTAGACATTTTTATAGATGAAGGATTGAATTTTTTATACATAAAGGATATTTTTTATGGATGAAGATGTTGATACTGGTGACCCATCACCAAATGTCATAGGATCATTGGAGGCCAATCAAAACCAATTCCTTGATTTTATAGATGTAGAAACTGAGGCCAGAGAGAGTAAGTGACTTGTTAAAGTCACATGGCTATAAATGACAGAAACAAGATTGATTCCAAAGCTCTATGGTACTACACTACTACTGGGAAGAAGCATTATTTTTCCAATAGTAGGTATAGACTACACTGATGTATCAAATAACCAAAGAAATCTTCAACCGTTTACCTGATATCAAACATATACTCTGAACTTTGCTAGCCACTGTTAAGAATATACAGAAGTTATGTTTTCAGCAGGTTCCCTTTGGTCGCTTGTGCTCCAACTTGGAAAATGAAAGATAAACAGTTGGAAATTTCAAAAGCAATTCCGCCAGCCCCAAATCTATTATTCTGTTGGCTTGGGAAACTCTTGGTTTCCCAAGCCAACAGAAGAATACATTTCACTTCCTAATAGAGTACAACAGCTGCCTTTTCAACTTATAGGAGTAGAAAGCTTCCTATGACACTGAGAGGTTGTGACTCTTCCACAGTCAACCTATTTCAAAAATGGGATTTGAACTAAGGTCTACCTGGCTCCACGGTTGGCTCTGGCTTCTCTACATCTAAAGAAGCTGCTCTAAAATGCAATAAATGATTTTACCTAGCAATTCAAGTAAACAATAGCAGAGATGTTCATTGAGAAAGGAATAAGTTTTGTTTTTTTTTAAATTAAGTATATACTCTATGCCAGGCACTGTGCTAAGTATTTTACAGATATTAGAACATTTGATCCTCATAACAATTCTCTGAAGTGGGTACTATTATTTTCCCTGATTTATAGTTGAAGAAACAAAAAGAGACCTATAACTTTATTTTTTAAATTTTTTTTTGAGAGTTCATGGTTTTCTTTTTTTAATTTTATAATATTTTATTTGATCATTTCCATGCATTATTCATTAAAGACAAAGATCATTTTCTTTTCCTCCCCCCCCACCCCCTGTAGCCGATGCGTGATTCCACTGGGTATCACATGTGTTCTTGATTCGAACCCATTGCCTTGTTGTTAATATTTGCATTAAAGTGTTTGTTTAGAGTCTCTCCTCTGTCATGTCCCCTCAACCGCTGTAGTCAGGCAGTTGATTTTCCTTGGTGTTTCTACTCCCACAGTTTGTCCTCTGCTTATGAATAGTGTTTTTTCTCCTAGATCCCTGCAGATTGTTCAGGGACATTACACCGCCACTTATGGAGAAGTCCATTACGTTCGATTATACCACAGTGTATTAGTCTCTGTGTACCATGTCCTCCTGGTTCCTCTCCTTTCGCTCTGCATCACTTCCTGGAGGTCGTTCCAGTCTCCATGGAATTCCTCCACTTTGTTATTCCTTTTTGCACAATAGTATTCCATCACCAACATATACCACAATTTATTCAGCCATTTCCCAATTGATGGGTATCCCTTCGTTTTCCAATTTTTGGCCACCACAAAGAGCGCAGATATGAATATTCTTGTTCAAGTCTTTTTCTCTATTATTTCTTTGGGGTACAGACCCAACAGTGCTATGGCTGGATCAAAGGGTAGACATTCTTTTATCACCCTTTGGGCATATTTCCAAATTGCCCACCAGAATAGTTGGATCAATTCACAACTCCACCAGCAATGCATTAATGTCCCTACTTTGCCACATCCCCTCCAGCATTCATTACTTTCCTTTGCTATCATGTTAGCCAATCTGCTAGGTATGAGGTGATACCTCAGAGTTGTTTTGATTTGCATCTCTCTGATTATCAGAGATTTAGAACACTTCTTCATGTGCTTATTAATAGTTTTGATTTCTTTATCTGAGAACTGCCTATCCATGTCCCTTGCCCATTTATCAATTGGAGAATGGCTTGGTTTTTTGTACAATTGATTTAGCTCTTTATAAATTTGAGTAATTAAACCTTTGTCAAGGTTTTTATGAAGATTTTTTCCCAATTTGTTGTTTCCCTTCTGATTTTAGTTACATTGGTTTTGTTTCTATAAAAGCTTTTTAATTTGATGTGGTCAAAATTATTTATTTTACATTTTGTGATTCTTTCTATGTCTTGCTTGGTTTTAAAGTCTTTCCCTTCCCAAAGGTCTGACATGTATACTATTCTGTGTTTACCAAATTTACTTATGGTTTCCTTCTTTATGTTTAAGTCATTCACCCATTTTGAATTTATCTTGGTGTAGGGTGTGAGGTGTTGATCTATTCCTAATCTCTCCCACACTGTCTTCCAATTTTCCCAGCAGTTTTTATCGAATAGTGGATTTTTGTTCCAAAAGCTGGGATCTTTGGGTTTATCGTATACTGTTTTGCTGAAGTCACTTGCCCCCAGTCTATTCCACTGATCCTCCTTTCTGTTTCTTAACCAGTACCAAATTGTTTTGATGACCACTGCTTTATAATATAGTCTGAGATCTGGGACTGCAAGACCCCCTTCCTTTGTATTTTTTTTAATTATTTCCCTGGAAATCCTTGATCTTTTGTTCTTCCAAATGAACTTTGTTATGGTTTTTTCTAAATCAATAAAAAAATTTTTTGGAAGTTCCATGGGTATGGCACTAAATAGATAGATGAGTTTGGGTAGGATGGTCATTTTTATTATATTGGTTCTTCCTACCCATGAGCAGTTAATGTTCTTCCAATTGTTCAAGTCTAGTTTTAGTTGTGTGGAAAGTGTTTTGTAGTTGTGTTCATATAGTTCCTGTGTTTGTCTCGGGAGACAGATTCCTAGGTATTTTATTTTGTCTAAGGTGGTTTTGAATGGGATTTCTCTTTCTAGTTTTTGCTGCTGAGTTGTGTTGGAGATATATAGAAATGCTGATGACTTATGTGGGTTTATTTTGCATCCTGCAACTTTGCTAAAGTTGTTGATTATTTCAATTAGCTTTTTGGTTGAATCTCTAGGATTCTTTAAGTAGACCATCATGTCATCTGCAAAGAGTGATAACTTGGTCTCCTCCTTGCCTATTTTGATGCCTTCAATTTCTTTTTCTTCTCTAATTGCTACTGCTAGTGTTTCTAGTAAAATATCAAATAGTAGAGGTGATAATGGGCATCCTTGTTTCACTCCTGATCTTATTGGGAATGCATCTAGTTTATCCCCATTGCAGATGATATTAGCTGATGGTTTTAGATATATACTGTTTATTATTTTTAGGAATGACCCTTCTATTCCTATGCTTTTTAGTGTTTTTAATAGGAATGGATGTATTTTATCAAAGGCTTTTTCTGCATCTATTGAGATAATCATGTGGTTCTTGTTGGTTTGCTTGTTGATGTGGTCAATTATGTGGATGGTTTTCCTAATATTGAACCAGCCCTGCATCCCTGGTATAAATCCTACTTGATCATGGTGGATGACCCTTCTGATCACTTGCTGGAGTCTTTTTGCTAGTATCCTATTTAAGATTTTTGCATCTATATTCATTAAAGAGATTGTCATATTGTCATAAAAGGAGTTTGGTAGAACTCCCTCTTTGCTTATTATGTCAAATAGTTTATATAGTATTGGGGTTAACTGTTCTCTGAATGTTTGATAGAATTCACTGGTGAATCCATCAGGCCCTGGGGATTTTTTCTTAGGAAGTTCTTTGATGGCTTGTTGGATTTCATTTTCTGATATGGGATTATTTAAGAATTCTATTTCTTCTTCTGTTAGTCTAGGCAGTTTGTATTTTTGTATATATTCATCCATATCACCTAGGTTGGTGTATTTATTGTCATATAATTGGGCAAAGTAATTTTTAATGATTGCCTTAATTTCCTCTTCATCAGAGTTGATGTCCTCCTTTTCATCTTTGATGCTGTTAATTTGCTTTTCTTCCTTCCTTTTTTAAATTAGATTGACCAGTACTTTGTGTATTTTGTTTGTTTTTTCAAAGTACCAGCTTCTTGTCTTATTTATTAAATCAATAGTTCTATCACTTTCGATTTTATTAATTTCTCCCTTAATTTTTAGGATTTCTAGTTTGGTTTTCTGCTGAGGGTTTTTAATTTGGTCGCTTTTGAGTTTTTTTATTTGCATTTCCAATTGATTGATTTCTGCTCTCCCTAGTTTGTTAATATATGCACTCAGGGATATGAATTTACACCTGATTACCGTTTTGGCTGCATCCCAAAAGGTTTGTAAGGATGTCTCGCCATTGTCATTTTCCTCGATGAAATTATTGTTTCTATGATTTCTTCTCTAACTAAACGATTTTGGAGTATCATATTGTTTAATTTCCAATTAGTTTTTTATTTGGTTTTCCATGTACCATTACTTATCATTATTTTTATTGCCTTGTGATCTGAAAAGGCTGCATTTATTATTTCTGCTTTTCTGCATTTGTGGGCCATGTTTCTGTGAACTAATGTATGGTCAATTTTTGTGAATGTGCCATGTGGTGCTGAGAAGAAGGTGTATTCCTTTTTATCCCTATTTATTTTTCTCCATATGTCTATTAATTCTAATTTTTCTAAGATTTCATTCACTTCTTTTACCTCTTTCTTATTTATTTTTTGATTTGATTTATCTAAATTTGATAATGGTTTGTTCAAGTCTCCCACTAATATGGTTTTACTTTCTATTTCTTCCTTCAATTCTCCTAGTTTCTCCATTAGAAATTTGGGTGCTATATTATTTGGTGCATACATGTTGATTAGTGATATTTCCTCATTATCTAAAGTCCCTTTTAACAAAATATAATTACCTTCCCTATCCCTTTTGATCAGGTCTATTTTTGCTTTGGCTTTGTCAGATATCATGATTACCATTCCTGCCTTCTTTCTGTCAGTTGAGGCCCAGAAGGTCTTACTCCATCCTTTAATTCTGACCTTGTGGGTATCTACCCGCCTCATGTGTGTTTCTTGAAGACAACATATGGTAGGGTTTTGGATTCTAATCCATTCTGCTATTCATCTACGTTTTATGGGTGAGTTCATCCCATTCACGTTCAAAGTTATGACTGTCACTTGTGGACTCCCTGGCATTTTGATATCCTTCCCTAATTCTAACCTTTCTTCTTCAGCTCTACCTTTTAGTCCAGTGATTTACTTTAAATCAGTCCCCCTTGTACTTCCCTTTCTACCTCCCTCCCTTCTTATTCTCTCCCTTATTTTCCCCTGTAGTCTTTTTAAAATCACCCCCCTCTCCCTCTCTTGTAGTGCTTCCCTCCCCACCAGTCTGTTTTTTACCCTTCTCCTCCCCTATAGGGCACAAATCTATTCTCTTCCCCAATGGGTTGGATTGTTCTTCCCTCTTTGGGTCAGTTTCAAAGTACGCAAGAGTTGAGTATTTCCTATCTCCAACCTCTTTAAATTTCCAGTGTATCGATGTTCTCCCCCCCACCCCCCGCTATGAGCTTCTTTGTGACATATAAATTTACCCCCATTTGTTTCTTTTCCCATTTCTTTTAGTCATAACCTCTTTTCTTTTTTAGCTTTAGTCATATATATATATATATATACACATACACATGTATATGTATTTATGCATGCATATATCTACATACCTATTTATGTCTTGTCCTTTCATCCTATACAGTTTGTCACTGTTCCCTCTGAGTGTAGTTCTTCTAGCTGCTCAGGTGATAGCAACAGTTTTTAAGAGTTGCCAATGACCTCTTTTCTTATAGGGATACATATCATTTTAACTTATTGAGTCTCTTAAAAATTTGTTGTTGTTGTTGTTGTTGTTGTCCTTTCCCCTCTTTTTTAATTACCTTTTGATGATTCTCTTGAGTTTTGTGGTTGGACTTCAAATTTTCTGTTCAGGTCTGGTCTTTTATTTATGAATGCTTGGAATTCTTCTGTTGTGTTAAATGACCATACTTTCCCCTGTAAGAATACAGTCAGTTTTGATGGGTATTTTATTCTTGGCTCTAGACCTAGTTCTCTTGCTTTCCGGAATATTGTATTCCATGCCTTTCGGTCCTTTAGTGTGGATGCAGACAGATCCTGTGTTATCCTCACCGTGTTTCCGTGGTATTTGAATGGCTTCTTCTTGGCAGCTTGTAATATCTTTTCTTTGGTCTGATAGTTTTTGAGTTTGGCTATAACATTCCTGGGTGTTGTTAGTTGGGGATTAAATACATGGGGTGATCTGTGGATTCTTTCAATCTCCACTTTCCCCTCTTGTTCTAGGATATCGGGATAGTTTTCCTGGATACTTTCCTCTAGTATTATGTCCAGGCTTTTTCTTTTGTCATGGTCTTCTGGTAGTCCAGTTATTCTTAAATTGTCTCTTGAACGATTTTCTAAATCATCTGTTTTGTGAATGAGATGCTTCACATTTTCCTCAATTTTTTCATTATTTTTGTTTTGTTTTATAGTGTCCTGCTGCCTTGTGATTTCACTTGATTCTAGTTGTTTTATTCTGGTTCTTAAAGATTGGATTTCATCTCTGGCTTTTTGGTCGTCTTTTTCCTTCTGGTCTGATTTTCTTTGAAGATCGTCTTTCATCCTCTTTACCTTGTCTTTCATCTCCTTTGCCTCATCTTTCATCTCCTTTGCCTCATTTTCCAGCTGGATGATTTTGGCTTTCAGGACATTATTTTCCTGTTTTAGTTCAAATGCCTCTGTTTCCAGATGACTTATCTTAATTTTTAAGTTCTTTTCCCAATTGTCTTCAGCCTCTCTTAGTTGTGTTTTGAGTTCTTCCACAGCCTGTATCCAATTTGCTGGGATTTCTGGTTTGTTGTTTGCTGATCTCTCCCCCTTTATTCCATTTGGTGAGTAGTAGCTGTCTATTGTAGTTTCTGTCTTCTTTTTCTGTTGTTTGTTCAAATTCACCCCTTCTTTACTCCCCTTATTTGTCTGTGCTCTTGTTCCTCTCATTTTTTTGTTTTTTGGGACTTCTATTGGTCTCCCTTCTTGGAGCTTTAACAGAAGATCTCTTGGTGTAATCTCTGGGGGAGGGTTGTTGGGAGTTTGAGCTTTCCTATCCTCTGGAGGCTTTTGATTGGCTTAAAGTCCAGCAGTCAATGAGGATGGGTGGGGAGCCTGGGCTTCCCTGCATTCTGGAGACTTTTGATGGGATTAATTTCAGCTTAGTTGGGCTGGGTTTACTCTGAGTTTTAAACTTCATGAATGGCTGGAGCAAATATGGAGGATCTCCAAAGCTCTGGCCAGAATGCCAGGTCTATGCTCCTTCTAGGCTGCCATCTTGACTCCACCTCTAGGTTTCTGTTTTTTCAGAAGACCCTGCTCTCTGAGGGGTCGTGGCTTCCCTGGGCTCTGAGGGATCCTGATGGGATTAGGTTCACCTGGTTTGGGCCGAATGAGCCCTGAAGCAAAAAAACCTCCTCCTCCACAATCTGTGTTGAATGCCTGGAGACTGGCCTATGTTGTTTTCAAGGTAAGCCCTTCCTGGGCCCTGAGGTTTTTGTTCTTTCAGAAGCTCTGAGGGCTCCTGATGGGATTAGGTTCAGGTGGTATAGGCAGAATGAGCCCCGAGCCAAAAAAAAGAGAAAAAAAAAACAACCTCCTCCTCCACAGTCTGTGTTGAATGCCTGGAGACTGGACCAGGTTACTTTCAAGGTAAGCTCTTAGGAGCAACCCCTTTGCTGGCTCTGAGTTTTCTGTCCTTTCAGTAGCTCTGAGGGCCCCTGATGGGATTGGGTTTAGCTGGTGCCGTAAAGCTGGGACCTCCCTTGAGACTCAGATGGAAGGACTTAGCTAGGGGGCTACAGGCTTCCCCCTTCTCTCTATGTTTCCCTGCCATTTGTGTTGGGGGCCCCGGAGACTTGCTTACGTTGCTTTCAAGGTGAGTCTTCAGAGCCCTGAGGTTCCCGCTGCTGCCGTGGGCTCAGCACTCTGGGTTGGGGGGAATGGGTCCTGGGACCTTCCTTCTGCCTACCCCTTAGATCTGAGTGGTCTAGGGTTCTGGCTTTTGGGGTGCAGTACCTTTTGATCCAGGTCCAGGAGGAGTGTTCCCCAGGTCTTTCCTGTTGTTCAGCTTGAATTTCGGTGTCTTAGGAGCACTCGGTTTGCGAGCTGTAAGGAACGGTTTCCGAGGTCTTAACTTTTGCTGCTACTAAGCTTCCATCTTGACCAGAAGTCAAGACCTACAATTTTAAAACTATCTAAATCCAGATTTGAACTCAGGTCCTCCTGACTCCAGACCTAGTGTTTTCTAATCTACTGTGTCATAGAGTTAGAGCTGGAAGGGACCATAAGGAACATATAGTTCCCCCATTTTACAAATAAGGAACCTGAGCTCTAAGGTAGTTAAGAGACTTTCCCTAGGAATCTTACTAGTTATGTGACTGGGCTGGTATCCAAAGATCAGGGGTCCATAACTTTTTATTTTTTATTTTATTTATTTTATTGGGTTTTGGCAGTCTGATGACAGCTTTAAATCTCTTCTCAGAATAAGGTTTTTTTTTTCAAACCTTTATCTTCTGTAAGTATCAGTTCTAAAGCAGAAGAGTGGTAAAGGCTAGTTAATGGAAATTAAGTGACTTGCCCAGGGTCACACAGCTAGGAAGTATCTGAGGTCAGATTTGAACCACGACTTTCCATCTCTGGATGGCTCTCATCCATTCCTGGCTCTCAATCTATTGAGCCCCCTAAATGCCCCTAGAATAATATTTTTTAATGCATGAAATCAAATATCCATGATTCCAAAGGAAACCAATTCTATTGAAATAAATATGGGAAATATTTTCTCATTTAAAATCTATCCATGAACTCCCACCTCTGTGCCATATATTCTGTTTGCTTTGCATAGCCCATATTTGGGAATAATGTTGCCATGGCCATGGAAAACTTTTGATTAAAAAATGACAAAAAAGAAATGGTTTAGAAAGATTAATTTAGTAGCAGGATGGATTAGTAGGTGAAGATCTTGAAGGCAGGGCTGCCAATTAAAAGAATATGTCAATATTCTAGGAAGGAGAGTATGAAAACTAAGGGCAGCAGCAATAGGAATAGAAATGTTAAATGGCATAGAACTTGTGAAGGAAAAATTGACAGGATGTGACAAATGGTGGGATGTAGGTGTGAGGGACAGGAAGGAGTTGAGAAATGACTCTGAGGTTTGGAATCTGAGTGATTGGGATTAATGGGAATACCATTAATAGAAATAGAAAAATCATAGGTAGCAAAGTGATGATGTGTTCCATTTTAGAAAGTTGAGCGTGAAGTGCTCACAGGATATTGAAGTGGGAATGTCTAACACGTCGTTGGAAACATCGCCAAGTCTTGTTGTTCTAACTTCCACAATATTTCTTGAATCCATCCCCTTCTCACTCCCATAGCTACTACCTCTATTCAGGAACTCAGCCCCTCTTTCCTGCATTGTGTCATAGATTTAGATTAGATCTCCCTGCCTTGTCTCTCCTGATTCCAGTGAATAAATAAAATCCAGTCCATTCTCCACACAGCTGCCAAATGATTTTCTTTAATTGCAAGTCTGACCATGTTACTTCCCTACTCAGTAAATTCCAAGCATTCCCAGGATTGCCTCTCTTCCTCTAGGCTCCTTTGGTTGTAAATCGCTCCATAACCTGGTCTCTATCTATTTTTCTAGCCTCATTATATATTCCTCCCTTTCTTATATTGTTCAGCTGTTTTGGTCATGACCCCATTTGGGAATTTCTTAGCAAAAATACTGGGGTGGTTTGCCATTTCCCTCTCCAGCTCTTTTTAAGGATGAGGAAACTGACCAACAGGACTAAATGACTTGCTTAGGGTCACATAGCTAGTAAGTGTCTTGGGGTGGACTTGAACTCAGGTCTTCCTGACTCCAGGTCCAGTCCTCTGTCCACTATACCACCCAGCTGCCATTGCTGGGCTCAGCCAAAGCCAAAGTCTTGCTGTTCCTTACACATGATGCTCCACCTTCCATCCTTATGCCTTTGCAATGGCCAACATGATGCCTGAAATAGACTTCCTTATCAATTCTGGTTTATAAATCAAGTCCCACTTTTTAGACAAAGCCTCATCTCATCTCCCCACCTGCTGATGCCATCCCTCCACCTTCTTAAACTACCTTGTACCTAGTTTGCATTTCCGCATGCCCCTATTATAGAAGTATCTCTTGTCTTCCCCAAGAGAATACTAAATTCCTTAAAAGTAGGGATTCTCTATTTTTGTTTCTGTGTATTCTCAACACCTAGTATAATACCTAGCACCTCTTAAGTGCTCAATGAATTCTTGTTGATCAATGAAGTTAGAAAAAGAACCTAGAGAGAATGGGCAGGGAAGGCAACATCTGTTGTCTGTTTATTTAAAACCGTTCCCTTTTGTCTTAGTATCAATTATAAAACAGAAAACTGGTAAGGACTGGGCAATGGGGGGTGTTACTTGCCCAGGGTCACATAGCTAGGAAGTGTCTGAAGCTAAATTTGAACCCAGGACCTCCCATCTCCAGACCTGCAGCTTTGTGTTACCAAGCTGCCTGACAATAAGCCTTTATATAGTGCCAACTACTATGTGCCAGGCACTGTGCTAAGTATTGGAGATACAAATAATAAAAAAAAAAGAAATGCAATCTCTGCCCTCATGGAGCTTACTACCCAACAGGGAAGATAATGTACAAAATGAAGCTGATAGGGGGGAGAGGGACTATATTAATAAAATCAAAGCCAAACCAAACAGTGAATGGGAAATGAAGATAGCTGGGAAATTCTTACTCTCTCTAAAGGGAGGATAGGGCAGCATTTTATTGCTCCACCCCCTAGCCTTCCAATCAGAGAGCAGAGACCACTGAAGGTGCCAAGGAGGCACTGAGCATCAAGACTGACTCATTCTCCATGATGATGAGATTTCAGGTGATGAGTTTATCCTGGGAGAGGCATGAAGTTCATAGAATGGAAACCCAACTGAGCAACTAGTGGGAAATGAAGTATAGGACCTCCCCTACGGGGCTGTTGAGGTTCAAATGTGATAATATATTCCAAGTGTTATATAAATATCCGTTATTATTATCATCCTTTGCACAGTCCTAGAGGGTCCCTACAGAAACAAAGTATTTAATGAAAATGAAACAGGAAGACCATAAAGAGGAGACATGGGCTATATTACATTGTTTGTTTGCTCTGCAAGAGCCCTGGTTTTGGAACTAGAGGACTTTGGTGAGAATCCTGACTGCCATTTTCTACCAGTGTGATGGTGGGTAAATTGTTTTACTTCTCTGGGGCTCTCAGTCTTCTCATCTGTAAAATGATAGTGTTGGGTTAGATGGCCTCTGAGGTCCATTACAGCTTCAAATTGGGAATCCTATGATCTCAGAATAGCTTGAGTAAGTTTCATGATGTCAGAAGAGGAGAAGAAGTGCTAAAAGTGAGTGAAGCATTGGGACAATAATGAGCATGAATCTGATAATGGAATTCAGTGAACACCAGAAATTTCTAGTGGTTCCAACTCAGTGTCAGAGGCAGGATTTGGACTGAGATTTTCCTGCCTTCAAGTTCAGTCCTCAATATACAAAACCAGGGGCCAGATTTGCCCCTCTATAGTTGTAATGACCCATTTTGCATCTTTTTGAATTTCTAATTTCTTGACACTTTTAAAAAGTTTTCCTCAGCTCCTGTCTAGTGTAGGTGCTCTCTTAGGCTTTCTATGGGTTATTGCATGTCCTTCATTTTTGAAGAGGACCAATGACTTCACACAGTGATGTCTTGACTTGCACATGAATTGATTTCAAGTGAGGCAGAGTTTCATAAAGTCATAGGTTGGACTCACTCTCTCTTCTGGAGTCATTGAAATCCAGTGACAAGATGAAAATCAGGACAACTGGCAATGGCTTGGGATGGCATCTTCGATGTCTGGCTGACCTCTAAGTGATCCATAGTACATGCTTTGCCACTTTCATGGCCTTTGGAACAAATTGTTCTTATCCATCCATTCCACTGGGGAAAGCCTTCACTTACTTGGGGTAAACACCCCTCACACTTACTGATGGGTTTGAGCCCATTGATTACCCTCAATCTGATTTAGTCCGTCTGCTGAGATGGTTTACTGATCTGTGGCCAATGTGCATGCTATAGCTTCTTGGAGCCATGGGTGAGAATTGGGTGAAAGGTACCTTCTGTCTTGGAGTCAATACTGTGTATTGGCTCCAAGGCAGAAGAGTGGTAAGGGCTAGGCATTGGAGGTCAAGTGACTTGCCCAGGGTCACACAGCTGGGAAGTGTTTGAGGCCAGATTTGAACCTAGGACCTCCTGTCTCTAGGCCTAGCTCTCAATCCACTGAGCTACCCAGCTGTCCCCAGACTTGGTTTAATTTTGCCAAACTTTTTTTTAACCTCTTTCTTTTGTACTTTTTGTTATAAGGGGTGGCTTTCTGAGAAGCAAATAAGGGGATGTGTCTGTAAAATTGCATTAATATGCAATTAAACTACATCAATAAAAATTTAAAAATAATTTAAAAAATATCCTAGGTATGCCAGAAATGTTTGTAGCAGCAGTTTTTGAAATACTAAAAAAAATGAAAATAAAGTAAAGATGGAGTGATTAAGGAAAAACTAATAAGTCATACATGAATGTAATATAATACTACTATGTTCAATGAAGCAATGCACATTATAAAAACAGAGAAGCCTACGTGGACTGATGCAAAGTGAAATAAACAGAACCAAAAAAAAAAAAAGCTATGCACAATCACTATAACCCTGTTAATGGAAAGATCATCAATAAACAATTGAAACCGAATACTGTGAAATTTCAATGACTGAAGTTGGTCCCAAAGAAGAGAGAGGAAAAAACACCTCCTCCCACTCTTTTTCAGAAATAGAGCCGTCAATGTTATGGGATACTGCCTACAATGGCAGACTTTTTTGATATGTTGTTTAGTTTGGGGAGTTTTATTTTTCTTTCTTCTTTCCCTTCAAATTTATTGTAAGGAGCATCACTCTTTGGGAGGGGGTAGAGGAAAATGTAGTGAAAAAGATAGATAATATCTTAAAAATCTATAAAATTAAAATATGTTCTTTAAAAATTAGAAAGGCTCTTTATTGATAGGTGAAGCCTTTATTGGTCTAGATTTTTGTTGTTTAATAATCAATGGTTTATTTCTCTAAATGCATTTCATTCAGACTAACAAAGAACAACTCATCCAACTGATCTGTGCCAGTAGAAGGTAAGTTCTCTGTTTAAATTTTTTCTTTTAATTTTCATTGTTTAATACAGTGCTTGGAACATAGTATACACTTAAAAATGCTCATTGAATTTAACAGAATTGAAGTGAATTAAAGTTACTTGTAGTGAGTTTGTTTTATAGGGAAACCTAGAAGCTTAGAATTGGAAGAAATCCTTCTAAGTCTAATCTAACTTTCTTTCCAATAGATGAATCCTACTACAATATTTCTAATAGGTGGACATCTAGCCACTGGTTCAATAGACTCATTAGTGGGAAGTTTACTGCTTCTGAAAGTATCCCATTCCATTTTTAGAGCTCTACCTCACACTGAGCCAAAAAAAAAAAAAGGACTTTCTTTTTTGTTTTTAAGTTGAAAAAATTCTTAGTTATATTATCCATTCCAAGAAAGTTCAGCAAAGGTATACAAAAATAAGGAAATTATTCGTCCTCTGAATCAATTTCTTTCTTTGTTGGAAGAGAGCACCTGACTAATGACATTAATTTATCTTTGATCTACTTCTTAGGGTTTTCCTCCAGATCAGTTTTGATAGCTCCAGATTCAGAAAGTTTCCACTCTAGTTCAACCCTTGTCAGATTTGTGCCACCAAATACTGGAGGACCAATGCACTGGACTTTGATATCACTCTCAAGGCAGACAAATATTGTGGGCAGATTCCTATCAGGATAGTTGGGTATGCAAGTTGTTGAGATAGCTTTGATAAAGTTTATGTTGGTTCTCTGGAGTAATCCAGTTTAAGCCCAATTTCTCTAAAATTTAAACACTTGAATACAGTTTTCCTGGACCCCTTAAGTCTTCTTTTCACCAGGTTAAACATCTCCACTTCCCTTAACTGTTCCTCAGAGTCCCATCCCAACTGACATTTTTCTAGACCACTTTGTCTAGATCTTTGCCCCTATTTTGTGTGTATAGGCTTTAAGTTAAGCATCATGGTAATAGTCAATCTTCTCGAGCTCAGGACTTCAGCTGAGTCAGAAGCTGGAAGCATTGGAAATTATATATTTGGCTGAGTATCATCTAGTGAGTAATATCCATCTGAGTGACAGCCCCCAGGGCAGCATTTCTGGCAGAAAAGCACCCAGCAAACATTAATTCCAGCCGGGCAGTGTCCAGTAGAGAAGAACATCCAGCAGAATAGTCAGTGTCCAGAGGAAGCAGTTTGATGAATAACTAGATGACATCAATGACCCTTTATTGGAAGGATGAATGGCCTTTTGTTGTATGTACTATGGCCACACATGTATCATGCAAGTACCATACTATGTGCCCTACCATACTGCCATATGCATACCTTTTGTTTGTTTATCCTCCTTTCTTCTGTTGTATAGATTTTGGGGACAGTGACCTAGAGGTTGATGGGGGGTGCGGATAATTTGTTGCTACTTTTTTCTGCTAGGCCTTTTCTTTCAATGTTTTTGTTTTAAATAAGTTGTGCCCTCTATCTTTTACAGATAAACACATTGGTAGGGGTTCATGAGCTGTAGTTTCAGGGGATTTGGACCCAAACAGTAACTTGAACCTGGGGAAGTAATTTTTTAATTGAAAATGTTTATTTAATTAATTAATTTAGAATATTTTCCCATAGTTCCATGATTCATGTTCTTTCTATCCCCTTGTCCTCTTCCCCTTCCCCCACCTCCACAGCCAACATGCAATTCCACTGGGTTTTACTTGTCATTGATCAAGACCTATTTCCATATTATTGATAATTGCACTAGGGTGAGTCTATATCCCCAATCATATTGCCATCAACCCATGTGATCAAGCATTTGTTTTTCTTCTGTGTTTCTGCTCCCACAGTTCTTCCTCTGGATGTGGATAGAGTTCTTTCTCATAAGTCCCTCATAATTGTCTTGGATCATTGCATTGCTGCTAGTAGAGAAGTCCATTACATTCAATTATACCACAGTGTATCAGTCTCCGTACAATGTTCTCCTGGTTCTGCTCCTCTCACTCTGCATCGATTCCTGGAGTTCATTCCAGTCTCCATGGAATTCCTCCACTTTATTATACCTTGTTGCACAATAGTATTCCATCACCAACAGATACCACAATTTGTTCAGCCATTCCCTAATTGAAGGGCATCCCTTCATTTTCCATTTTCTTCTGGCCACCACAAAGAGTACAGCTATGAATACTCTTGTACAAGTTCTTTTTCCCAAGATCTAGAGCAGTCATTTCTTGGGAGAATCTCCCCTAGGAGTTGCTATCATGTACTGTGCACAGATTTCAGTACTTAGATGGTTCTGTGATCACAGCGATGTATGAGTAAATCCTCCAATGGAACAAATTTCAAACTCTCCATATGGTTCATCCAAAATGCTGCTTCCATTCTTCTAGATCGCCTAACATTGAATGTGTATCATTGAAGCACCCAGGCCATCTGTCAATTATCCTTCACTCTCTATATAGGACTGGCCCACTTTCTTTTATAATCATATAGTTCTCTGATAGTATCTTTGATGCCATTTTTCCTGTGCAATTTTTCATTGACTCCTTACTAAACTGAATGTGACATCCAGGCCTCACATCATACTAGTTGCCCATTTTTAGAAATATTTTTCTTCTTTAGTTTATTTATAAAATTTATTAATGGCTTATTAATGTCCCCTTTAAAGTATGGTCACCTGAAGGGGCACCATACTCCAGGTGAGATCTAACCAAAATAGGTTACAGAATGATAGGATAATAGATGCAGAGCTAGGATAGATCCCAGATGCCAGATGCCATGAAGTCCAGCACCCCCATTATAAAGATGAGAAAACTAAGATCTAGAAAGTTTAAGTAACTTGCCAAAGTTCACATACATTATTAGTGGTAGAGAAATAAATAGAACTCAGACCCTAGGAATCCAGACTCAAGGCTCTTTCCATCGAATCCCTGCCTCTAGAACTCCTATATCCATCATTCTGAACACTCTATTTTTATTAATAGATTAATTATTTTATTATCTATATATAAATAATAATAATTAATTATTAATGCAACTGAGGATCACATAAATTTTCAAGCATCACATGCATATCTGGCCTGTGGTGATCCAGAAACTCCCCATCACATTATTTATTAGCTCCAATTTTCCTGGCACATAGCTAATTTGTACATAGCAGAAAGTAACTGATTTGGGTTTTGACTCCAGTTATGTCCTTTTTTCACACAATTAAGCAACCAAAATCAGGCAGCAAAAGGAAAATGTCAGAGAGGAACATAGAGACCAGGCAATTGACAGAGTAAAGGATCTGCCTTAAAATCAACAGTAATGGACTATTTCTTCTAGGGATAGAAAAAAGCATTTTGGAAGCTGGTAATGATTTTGTATTGATTCACATAGTTGATATGGATCATTGTCTCGGTTTACAGATGAAGCCAAAGGTCTTGAGAATCCATTCAGCAAGTTTTGTGACAGTAAAAAATGGTCTGGGTGGGCATCCCCAGACCAATTCTGAGAGTGGCAGGGAAATGTCATTTTGGGAAAGATGTGGAATATCCTAATTCAGCCAGCAATCTAGGTGATCTCAAAACACGAGTGTATGAAGACATCTAGTCAAATCCTTCATTTTACAGACAAGGAAACTGAGGCAGGTCCAGAGGGATGAAGTGACTTGCTCAAAGTTCTAAGCTTGAATGTGTAGCCACCACTAGAACAGCTTGCCCCCAACTTCACGATGGTCTACCTAGGGATGGCAAAGTGATGACACTGCATGCTAGTCTAGAGTTATCCAATGTTAGAGTCACAGAGGGAGGGTAGAGGCAGTAGCCCTATACTCAGTGGAAAAGAGAGATAGAGCATGGAGGTCATAGATTTACAGGTAGAAAGGATCCTAGAGGCTGTCAAATTCCAAACTCTCACTTTTTTTAAGTATATTTTGTACAGATCAATTAATTATTAATAAACATTTATTAAGCACCTGCTATATTCCAGGCACTGTACTAAGCACTGGGGATATGATAAGAAAAAGATAGTCTCCCCACTCCAGGAGCTTACTATCTAATGGGGAAAGAGGATACATAAAAGGAAGTTGAAAAGGTGTAGGGGAGGAACAGAGAGAGAATGAAGAAATAAAGCTCAGGGAAATGGTGACTTGCCTAGGGTTGGTTATACAACTAATATGTACCTGAGGTAAGACTTGAATTCAGGTTTTCCTGACTCCAAGACTAGTGCATTATCCTTACATTATGCTGCCTCTCAGTGAGAGGGGATATGGATACAGAAGGAAAGGGGGAATTCTCTGGTCCAGCTGTTCCAACCCTCCTCTGCTTGATATTCCTCATGTCTACCCTGATTTCTTTGTAGGTCTACACCCATATTTCTTTTTCTTTTTTTTTTTAAATGTATTTTATTTGATCATTTCCAAGCATTATTCGTTAAAGACATAGATCATTTTCTTTTCCTCCCCCCCACCCCCCATAGCCGACGCATAAGTCCACTGGGCATTAGATGTTTTCTTGATTTGAACCCATTGCTTTGTTGATAGTATTTGCATTAGAGTGTTCATTTAAAGTCTATCCTCTGTCATGTCCCCTCAACCTCTGTATTCAGGCAGTTGCTTTTTCTCGGTGTTTCCACTCCCATAGTTTATCCTTTGCTTATGAATGGTGTTTTTTTTTTCTCCTGGATCCCTGAAAGTTGTTCAGGGACATTACACCGCCCCTAATGGAGAAGTCCATTACGTTCGATTATACCACAGTGTATTAGTCTCTGTGTACAATGTTCTCCTGGTTCTGCTCCTCTCGCTCTGCATCACTTCCTGGAGGTTGTTCCAGTCTCCATGGAACTTCTCCACTTTATTATTCCTTTGGGCACAATAGTATTCCATCACCAACATATACCACAGTTTGTTCAGCCATTCCCCAATTGATGGGCATCCCCTCGTTTTCCAGTTTTGGGCCACCACAAAGAGCGCAGCTATGAATATTTTTGTACAAGTCTTTGTGTCCATTATCTCTTTGGGGTACAGACCCAGCAGTGCTATGGCTGGGTCAAAGGGTAGATATTCTTTTGTCGCCCTTTGGGCATAGTTCCAAATTGCCCTCCAGAATGGTTGGATCAGTTCACAACTCCACCAGCAATGAATTAATGTCCCTACTTTGCCACATCCCCTCCAGCATTCATTACTTTCCTTTGCTGTTATGTTAGCCAATCTGCTAGGTGTGAGGTGATACCTCAGAGTTGTTTTGATTTGCATCTCTCTGATTATAAGAGATGTAGAACACTTCTTCATGTGCTTGTTAATAGTTTTGATTTCTTTATCTGAGAACTGCCTATCCATTTCCCTTGCCCATTTATCAATTGGAGAATGGCTTGATTTTTTGTACAATTGATTTAGCTCATTATAAATATGAGTAATTAAACCTTTGTCAGAGGTTTCTATGAAGATTTTTTTCCCAATTTGTTGTTTCCCTTCTGATTTTAGTTATATTGGTTTTGTTTGTACAAAAGCTTTTTAGTTTGATGTAGTCAAAATTATTTATTTTACATTTTGTGATTCTTTCTATATCTTGCTTGGTTTTAAAGCCTTTCCCCTCCCAAAGGTCTGACATGTATACTATTCTGTGTTTACCCAATTTACTTATGGTTTCCTTCTTTATGTTTAAGTCACTCACCCATTTTGAATTTATCTTGGTGTAGGGTGTGAGGTGTTGATCTATTCCTAGTCTCTCCCACACTGTCTTCCAATTTTCCCAGCAGTTTTTATCGAATAGTGGATTTTTGTCCCAAAAGCTGGGATCTTTGGGTTTATCGTATACTGTCTTGCTGAGGTCGTTTTCCCCCAGTCTATTCCACTGATCTTCCTTTCTGTTTCTTAGCCAGTACCAAATTGTTTTGATGTATGCTGCTTTGTAATATAGTTTGAGGTCTGGGACTGCAAGGCCCCCATCATATGTGTTTTTTTTCATTATTTCCCTGGATATCCTTGATCTTTTGTTCTTCCAAATGAACTTTGTTATGGTTTTTTTCTAAATCAGTGAAGAAGTATTTTGGTAGTTCAATGGGTATGGCACTAAATAGATAAATAAGTTTGGGTAGGATGGTCATTTTTATTATATTGGCTCGTCCTATCCATGAGCAGTTAATGTTTTTCCAATTGTTCAAGTCTAGTTTTAGTTGTGTGGCGAGTGTTTTGTAGTTGTGTTCATATAGTTCCTGTGTTTGTCTTGGGAGATAGATTCCTAGGTATTTTATTTTGTCTAAGGTGATTTTGAATGGGATTTCTCTTTCTAGTTCTTGCTGCTGAGCTGTGTTGGAGATATATAGAAAAGCTGATGATTTATGTGGGTTTATTTTGTATCCTGCAACTTTGCTAAAGTTGTTGATTATTTCAATTAGCTTTTTGGTTGAATCTCTAGGATTCTTTAAGTAGACCATCATGTCATCCGCAAAGAGTGATAACTTGGTCTCCTCCTTGCCTATTCTGATGCCTTCAATTTCTTTATCTTCTCTAATTGCTACTGCTAGTGTTTCTAGTACAATGTCAAATAGTAGAGGTGATAATGGGCATCCTTGTTTCACTCCTGATCTTATTGGGAATGCATCTAGTTTATCCCCATTGCAGATGATATTAGCTGTTGGTTTTAGATATATACTGTTTGTTATTTTTAGGAATGACCCTTCTATTCCTATGCTTTCTAGTGTTTTTAATAGGAATGGGTGTTGTATTTTATCAAAGGCTTTTTCTGCATCTATTGAGATAATCATGTGGTTCTTGCTAGTTTGCTTGTTGATATGGTCAATTATGTGGATGGTTTTCCTAATGTTGAACCAGCCCTGCATCCCTGGTATGAATCCTACTTGATCATGGTGAATGATCCTTCTGATCACTTGCTGGAGTCTTTTTGCTAGTATCCTATTTAAGATTTTTGCATCTATATTCATTAGGGAGATTGGCCTATAGTTTTCTTTCTCTGTTTTTGACCTGCCTGGTTTTGGAATCAGTACCATGTTTGTGTCGTAAAAGGAGTTTGGTAGAACTCCCTCTTTGCTTATTATGTCAAATAGTTTGTATAGTATTGGGGTTAACTGTTCTCTGAATGTTTGATAGAATTCACAGGTGAATCCATCAGGCCCTGGGGATTTTTTCTTAGGAAGTTCTTTGATGGCTTGATGGATTTCAATTTCTGATATGGGATTATTTAAGAATTCTATTTCCTCTTCTGTTAGTCTAGGCAGTTTGTATTTTTGTATATATTCATCCATTTCTCCTAAATTGGTGTATTTATTGCCATATAATTGGGCAAAGTAATTTCTAATGTTTGCCTTAATTTCCTCCTCATTGGAGGTGCTGTCCCCCTTTTCATCTTTAATGCTGTGAATTTGCTTTTCTTCCTTCCTTTTTTTAATTAGATTGACCAGTACTTTGTCTATTTTGTTTGTTTTTTCAAAGTACCAGCTTCTTGTCTTATTTATTAAATCAATAGTTCTATCACTTTCGATTTTATTAATTTCTCCCTTAATTTTTAGGATTTCTAGTTTGGTTTTCTGCTGGGGGTTTTTAATTTGATCGCTTTCGAGTTTTTTCAATTGCATTTCCAATTAATTGATCTCTGCTCTCCCTTGTTTGTTAATATGAGCTTTCAGGGATATGAATTTGCCTCTGATTACCGCTTTGGCTGCATCCCAAAAGGTTTGAAAGGATGTTTCGCCATTGTCATTTTCCTTGATGAAATTATTAATTGTTTCTATGATTTCTTCTTTAGCTAAACGGTTTTGGAGTATCATATTGTTTAATTTCCAATTGGTTTTAGATTTGGTTTTCCATGTACCATTACTAATCATTATTTTTATTGCCTTGTGATCTGAGAAGGCTGCATTCATTATTTCTGCTTTTTTGCATTTGTGTGCTATGTTTCTGTGACCTAATGTATGGTCAATTTTTGTGAATGTGCCATGTGGTGCTGAGAAGAAGGTGTATTCCTTTTTATCCCTATTTATTTTTCTCCATATGTCTATTAATTCTAATTTTTCTAAGATTTCATTCACTTCTTTTACCTCTTTCTTATTTATTTTTTGATTTGATTTATCTAAATTTGATAATGGTTGGTTTAAGTCTCCCACTAGTATGGTTTTATTGTCTATTTCTTCCTTCAATTCTCCTAGTTTCTCCATTAGAAATTTGGGTGCTATATTATTTGGTGCATACATGTTGATTAATGATATTTCCTCATTGTCTAGAGTCCCTTTTAACAAAATATAATTACCTTCCCTATCCCTTTTGATCAGGTCTATTTTTGCATTGGCTTTATCAGATATCATGATTACCACTCCTGCCTTCTTTCTATCAGTTGAGGCCCAGA
Organism: Monodelphis domestica; assembly: GCF_027887165.1. Classification (NCBI taxonomy): domain Eukaryota; kingdom Metazoa; phylum Chordata; class Mammalia; order Didelphimorphia; family Didelphidae; genus Monodelphis; species Monodelphis domestica. Next base: position 81,496,312 of record NC_077228.1, read on the forward strand.
AGGTCTTACTCCATCCTTTAATTCTGACCTTGTGGGTGTCAACCCGCCTCATGTGTGTTTCTTGAAGACAACATATGGTAGGGTTTTGGATTCTAATCCATTCAGCTATTCGTCTACGTTTTATGGGTGAGTTCATCCCATTCACGTTCAAAGTTATGATTGTCATTTGTGGACTCCCTGGCATTTTGATTGCCTTCCCTAATTCTAACCTTTTCTTCTTCGGCTCTACCTTTTAGTCCAGTGATTTACTTTGAATCAGTCCCCCTTGTCCCCTCCCTTGATGTTTCCCTTTTTAGTCCCTCCCTTTTTCTTCCCTCCCCCTCCCCCCTCTCTTTCCCTCCCTTTTTGTTCTCCCTCTCCCCCTCCCCCCCTTGGTTTTCCCTTCTCCTTACCCTTGTTGGGTAAGATAGAATTCAAGATCCCAATGGATCTGGATGTTTTTCCCTCTCAGAGTTGATTTCCCTGAGATTGAGGTTTAAGTAAACCCCCCCCCCCTTTCTTCCTCTCCTTCTTATAGGAGTTTTCTTCCCCTCCCCTTCCCCTGTGAATCTTTGTGTGAGAACCATTATTCTATTTGGTCTTTCTTTACCCCCTATTTATACATTACATTTTCCCCACATATTAGTATACATAGGTTGATATAAATGTAGTCCTTATAGAAGAGAGTTTGAGTAAAAGAAGATAACATTTTTCCCCTTTCCTTAATATTTACCTTTTCAGGTATTCCTTGCTCTTTGATTTTCGGTATCAAACTTTCCACAGAGCTCTGGTCTTTTCTTTGCAAAAAGTTGGAAGTCTTCTATTTTGTTGAATGCCCATACTTTCCCTTGGAAGTATATAGTCAGTTTTGCTGGGTAGCTGATTCTTGGTTGGAGACCCAGCTCTCTTGCCTTTCTGAAGATCATGTTCCATGCCTTACGATCATTCAGCGTAGAACTTGCAAGGTCTTGTGTGACCCTGATTGGCATTCCTTTATATCTAAATTGTCTTTTTCTGGCTTCCTGTAGGATTTTTTCTTTTGTTTGATAGCTTTGGAATTTGGCAATTACATTCCTGGGAGTTGTCTTTTGGGGGTTTAGTGTAGAAGGTGTTCTGTGAGCTCTGTCAGTGGCTGTATTGCCCCCTTGTTCTAGAATCTCTGGGCAATTTTCTTTGATTATATCTTGTATCACCATGTCCAGTTTGGTGTTTATTTCTGGCTTTTCTGGGAGTCCAATTATTCTTAAATTTTCTCTTCTCCCCCTGTTTTCCAGATCTATCACCTTGTCGGTGAGATATTTTATGTTCTCTTCTAATTTCTTGGTGTTTTGGCTTTGCTTTATTAGTTCTTGCTTTAAAGCCTGGTTTTCTTTTACAGTTTGGTCAAACTGGTTTTGTAGATGCGTGAATTTCTTTTGCATCATTTCCCACTTTTCCTCCCAGAGGGCTTCCATCTTTTTGGTCCTTTCTGATTCAAATTCTTCATGTGTTTGTGGAGAGTTTCTATTTCCTTTGGAAGATTTTGGAGAATTTTCTTGTATATCTTCTTCTATCTGCTCTGTATTTTGTATTTTGGCTCCATAGAATGTGTCCAGAGTCGCCCCTTTCTTTTTATTTTTCTTGGTATTTTGGGGCTTCTGTGCTTCTGTGGAGTTTGTCATCTCTGAACGTGGAGGATTGGCTTTTCTTGTCTTTGTCTGGTGATCAGAGGCTTTAGTCCTGGGCAGATGTTGGTTCTATGAGCGTTCCCTGGGTTAAACTGAATATGCCTCACTGGAACTGGAATGGAAGGGTCGGACCACGAGGCCACACTCTCCCCCTGGCTCGATTTCCGGAAGTTGCCTTCAGAATCCCTGGCCGTGAGGCTGTTTCGTCGGCCTGCGGGGGGATGGGCTGCCGCTTCCCCAAGCTCCGAGAGCACAGACTTTCACTGAGACTTGGATAGCAGGATCCAGCCCGTGAGGCTGTCTTGCCCGCCCTGAGGGTTGCTGTTGTTTTGACCAGCTCTCTGCAGCGGAGGCCCCAGGCAGTAACTTTCACCTGGACCGACTGGCTCTCTGCAGCGGAAGCCCCAGGCAGTAACTTTCACCCGGACTGGGACTTGGGTAGAAGACCCTGAGGGTTGTTGTTCCTCAGACCCTGCTCTCTGAGCCCGGCGCGGCTGCCGCTTCCGGGAGCCTTGGACTCTGCGCTCCTACCCCTGAGGTCCGAGGGATCTCGGGTTCTGGCTTTTAAGGGGAGCCGTACCTTTTGAACCGGGTCCAGGTCCAGGAGGAGGGTTCCCAGGGTCTGTGCTGTTGATCGTTTTGAATTTCGGCGCCTTAGGAGCTTCTAGTTTGAGATCGGTCGGGAAGGGTTTTCCGGAGATCTCTACACCCATATTTCTTTACGCAACTTCACATTACCTATTTTTGTCCCTGGCTACCAACATTTGCTGCCGTAGCAACAAAGCATGATGCAAACATTTTGGAACTAAATAGTTTTCATCAAGTTGGCCACATTGGTTGGCAGAAAAAAATCTGCTCCTAACTTCTCTGGCCAAAAGTACATCTAAAGCCAAATTACAAGGTACAAAAATAACAAGCCACCCAATCCTGCCTGCAAATGTGAGCTGAGCTACCATTTTCCAAAGACCACTCAAGCCAAGTGGTTCCTATGTATGTCAAATTTCCCTTTTGGGTCCCATAATTCAAATCAACAAAAATGCATTAAGCACCTATTATATAGAAAGCCATCTAGGATTTGAGAAAGCTAATTAGAATAGTCTCAGCTCCAGGTGACTAATATCCCTTCATTGTAGTAGTCACCTCCATCCATGGAGAGTCAGAGCTCATGATTAAGCCATAGGATCAATCAACCAATTTTTTCTTAAGTACCTAGTAGAGTTCTTAGCAAGCACATGCCCAGATTCCTCAACTAATTTGTATGTGACATGGACCCAAGGTTCTATACTGTCCATCCTGTTTGGATAGTTGAATATATAATTTTGACTCTTTCTAGTTTATCAGTGTTCTTAGAATTTGGCACTCAGAATTGAACACAGCCAGGTAAGACATGATAAGGGATGATCACCTCTCTGGTCTTGGAAGTTTTGCCCACCTTAATGCAATTCAAGATTGCATGAGAATTTTTGGCTGCCAAATCACACTGCTGATTCACAGTGAGCTTTAGTCCAGATTTTTGTCTAGAAAACTGCAATCTATCCTCTCTGTCTTGTACTTGTGAAGTTGAATTTTTGTATCCAAGTGGGAGACTATATTTATCCCCCTTAAATTTCATATTAGATTCAACTCAATACTCTCAAGTATGAGATCCTTTTAGATCCTAACTGTCATCCCCTGTATTAGCCATTCTTCCCAATTTTGCATCATCTGCACAACTGTTGAGGCATTCCTTGCTTTATCTAAGACATTAACTAAAATGTCAGGCAATATAGAATCAATCTTAGTTCCCTATTATCAGTTATGTGCTGGAGTTGACTTTTATCAGTTTGCAAGAGCCAATTGTTAAATTTTCAGGAATTTTATGAGCTGGTTGATAAATATAATCAGTAAGTAGTTCAATCAATTCATGCAGTAGTAATGTTATTTGTTGCTTTAAAAGAATTGGTATCAACCTTAGCAGAGTGTATTATCTATACATTACCACCTGATTTAAATGATTATTGTTTTAATAGTGAATATTTGAAAGCAAACAATTTCATTCTTGTTCTGATGTTGCTAATACAATGCAGGGGAGAAAGTATAGAGTAAATGGATATAAAGCTGTTGGAAATTTTTTTTTCTAAAATCAACTTTTGAAATTGTTTTAAGTTGTGATTGCAATTATCACTTGACAATTCAATATCTGAAAAAAAAACAATTTAAAACATTTCTGGACAAAATGTATTCTCTTTATCACCATCTAATTGTTTTTGTGGTCATTTGTCCTTCATTTCCAAAGAGTACCAATGAGGTCACAGGGTGACATCTTGACTTCTGTGTGAATTGGACTTAAGTGAGACAGAATTGCACAAAGTCATCAGTCTCACGCTCTCTTCCAGAGTCATCCAAGTCCAGAGGCAAGACAAAAGTCAGGATGCAATAAATGACCTAAACATCTTCAATGTCTGGCCAGGTTCTAAGAGCTCCATAGCACCTGCTTCAGTTGCCTTCATGGCCATTGGAATAAATTGTTCTCATCCACCCATTCTGCCAGGGAAAGTCTTCACAGGCTTGGGGTAGACATTCTCCTAACTCACCAATAGGTTCGAGTTCTGTCAGTTACCCTCAACCTGGTTTAGTTCATTAGCGGAGATAGTTTTGCTAGCGTGTGGCCACTGCACATGCTATAGTTTCTTGAAGTCACAGATGAGAGTTGGGTGTAAAATGCACAGCAAAGATAGATGAGCAGCCTTGAAGAGGGCTCATTAAGCCCTCTCACCAGGGGTGCTAGTCCTCTCTGAACAGCCCATAGACCTCACCAAAAATCAGTCCCCTAGAAACTATAACTAAAGGACTGGAATCCAGATTATTATACTGGTCAAGAACAGGGCAGCAGTTTATAAGGTGCTGTTGTTTTATGGCATGTGTATTCTACATTATATATGCATTTTCTTGTTATTATTCTGCGTCAGGAAAGAGATTAGCTAACATGAATTTCTTTTAAGACTTTATTTCAATGATTGACATTCTTGGAGAATTTTCATTACTTTCAACTGCATTGCAGTCAAGATCAACTAACATTTGGAAAGTGCAAAACTTAATCAAATATCCCATAAGAACTTTGGAAAATTTAAAGACTGATATTGAAAAGCATGAATCTCAAATTGAGTGTATTATTAAGGCAAATAAGTTTAAAGACATTCCATTTTAAAATAATAAATTTAACACTTTTCCTAGGAATGTGGTATAAGAAAATATAATTCAAAACAAGAACTTTCATCCTCGCACTGTTTTTACAGGGTTATGCCATATGTCTCTATTTATCTTTTGTTACCTGGCCTTGCTTTTATCTTCTGTGCATTTAATTTTAAATAAGTTTGGAAAAAACCCCAAAGGGAAGAAGCCATGATGGTAGTAGAGCAGGAAAAAAGACAACAAAACTTCTCTAAATAGGTCTAGAAAATATAAGAGACTGGATGCTAATGGGAAAATCTAAGAAAAGTGACAGTAAGTCATTCTTCTAGGCCAGGTTAGTATAGAGAGACAGATAGAAGTGTGAGGACAGTGGGGACTGGGTCTTGCCAGGATCCAATACTGAAGAGCATCCTAGCTCCCAGGAACTGAAAGAGCATCAAAGTAAGCACTAGTGCAGGAAAGGGACCCAGGAGATCTCCTAACTAGAGCTGGTTGTAGGAATGGGTGCCAATGGTACCTCGCTCTCCAGTTCCAAGTCACAGATGAGGTGGCCTGAGGAAGGCGTGTGTACCCAGGAGTACTTCCAGGGTAAAGGAATGATCCAGGCAAGAATTCAGAAGCAAGAAGCAGCTTTGTGTTTTGGATGCCAGGAGTGGAACAGATCTCAGTTCCAATTTATAGCCTAATCTGAAGCTTATAGTAGAAAACCAGGGCAAGCATCACAAACCAAAGGGGAGTCAAATGCCCAGTGGCTCTGAATCTGCAGAACTTCAAGGCTAACCAATAGTGACTGAGTCTAGCAGCTGTCCAAAGAAGGCAAGCCCACAGGAGTACTCCGATCCAAATCCAGGTCAGGAACCTGCAGGACTCAGGCCAGGGGGCAGCAATCAGATTTGCTCTTGTTCAGATCACTTTGGGAACACTGAAAACTTGCACATCCTCAGTCCCAGCTGATCCTGAGATCTTCAAATAACATAACAATCATTTTAAGAAAACAGTAGCAGACTGAACCCAGACAGTTTCCCCAGATGTGCATAGAGCCTAGTCCTAAAATAAAATCCAAAGTCTGAAAGCAAACTAGGAGAACAAGCAAGCAAAAAAAAAAAACAACTCACCGTTACAAAAAAGCGATTATGGAGAAAGGGAGGTTCAAGACACAACCCCAGAAGAAGTGAATGACTCCCAAAATACCTACAAGCTAAGTCTCAAAGAAGTACACATCTTTGGGAACAAATTCAACTAAAATCCCTTAAAGAGGTGAAGCAAGAGTTGTTTTTTTTTTTTTAACTCTTACTATATGGCTTACATAATAGGGGTATACATATAGAAGTCTATTCAAATGAGGAAGAAGGAGTGGGGGAGTGACTAATACTTGAACCTCACTCTTATCTGAACTGGTCAAAGGAAAAAAGAATATAATATACACACACGCAGATGGATACAGAAGTAAATTTCACTCATCAGTGAAATAGGAGGGGGAAAGGTAGAAGGGAGGAAGAAGAATTTAAGGAAGGGTATATTAAGGCATGGACTTGTCTTAACAAAAACAAACTCTAACTAAGAATATACAAAAATATGTGATGAGTAAAAATTCTAAGAGTCCAGGATCTTGGTAAGAAAAATCAATTTATGGATGATCTTTCTCAGTGATCAGAGTTTTGAGTCATTTTAGTACATTTCTGAAAACTATCATTCAACCCTCTGCTAGACAGTCCAAGATGTCTCTAATTGGTGAATACCTAATATGGAAGTGGGCTGATATTTTCCATCCCCTCCATGATCCTCTCATGCTGGTGGTAGGAAATCATATACCTGATCAACAGACTTAAGTTTGGCTTCTATAATCCACCCTAGTGGAAGAAACTAAGGAACTGGCTATGCTATGCCTTCTCTAGACATATTTGGCTGAAACCAGTTCTATTTACAGGAAAGAGTGGAGCTCACATTATCATTCTTAACTATCTCAATTATAGAAGATGATCTGGGGCAAAGAATGCAAGGATATTCCTAGGATTGATTGTCAGGACAAAGGACTAGGGGGAAGGGCTGGACTTAAAAAAATGATGTTACAGATTAATATTAGAAATCATTATAGTATTGTTATTTTTTTCTGAAATGTTTATGGGTCTTTTGCATTGGTAAAGAATTAGAAACTGATAGGGAAGCCATCAATAATCAAAATGAAATATATTATTTTCCAAGGCCAACATGGAATTTTATTTTACTTGCCTATATTTATATATGAAAACATATGTAAATATATGCTTATAACAGTAGTTTTGTTTTTCTTCCTTTCTCAATTTGGAAGGAGGAATGGAAAGAAGTTAGATTTTTGCTAATTAAAAATAAATTAAATAAATTAAAACATTTTAAAATAAAGTCAAAGTTGGTTGATGAGTTTTCAGTACATCTGTATTATTCTCTTCAGATAAATAGCATTTTTTTCTTCTTGTTTCTGTTTGTATCTTTCCTGTTGGTAAGAAGCAGATTCAAAATAGAACTTCCTCTTGTTGAAATTATCACTAAAATAAGCCAAGAAGTTATTGTTGCAATGTTCTTAGGTGTTTTCTGTATATGACTATGGACCTTCAAGAATTCTCTTCTGCATTTTCTGGAAGGTGAAATAAATACTGTCTTCTACCAATATGCATTTGCTACCCTTCCAAGTTTATGAAAGCTTAGACATGTTTGTAGATTTTTCTAAAGTTAACTCTGGGTGGTAGAAATGAGCCCAAGAAAAGTTAACTTTCTTTGGTTGGGCCCAAGCATTGAAACCAGTGTATTTGAATACAGAATATTTCTGGAGGAGATCTGGGCCATAGATTATACAGATATAGGAAACATTATGAGCAAAGGTACAATCATTGGAAAGTATAGGAAATATTCAGGGATGATGAATTTAGAAGTCTTAGGACACTGAGTAGTGGGCTTGAGTCAGTTGAATTACATGCAATTGTCATCCAAAATTCTTCCATTTTAAACCTTTTTTTTCTGTGGGAATCAGACTTGAGTGGAAAATAACACATATATACTTATTTTCTACATCTATCCATCCATCCATCCATCCATCCATCCATCCATCCATCCATCCATCTATCCATCCATCCATCCATTCATCAATCCATTTACTGATCAACTGATTGCTCTATCTATCTATCTATCTATCTATCTATCTATCTATCTATCTATCTATCTATCTATCTATCTGTCTTCAAACCACCTCTCTACAACATTCTGGATAAATTTGTCTTCTACCCTCTATTTAACTACTTAAATTTATATATGCTTACCACCTCACAAGGCAGCCCATTATATTTAAATAATTTGAGTTCATTGATCTTTCTGGGGCCTTGCCTGCATAGATTATGTCCAGTCTAGATTTCATATATGAATAGAGATGAATATTATTCTCTAGACAGTAGAGTCAATGACATTATAAAACCTTCTTCTAGCCTTTAGACTTACAGAGGTGGTTGTCATCATTCCCTATGTGATCATTCTTTCCTTTTATCAATATAATGTTACACTGTTGATGCTGGCAATATGGCAGATGACATCAGAGACAGACACATGTAATAGCTTTGTCTCCTTTGCCTAGTGACTAATCTCTTAATATAATTTCTGACCTGATATCCAGTAAAAACCAGATGTCCAGGAAATGCATTAAAAAAATTAAACATTATTTCTTAAATGAATTCAGGCCCTGGATGTTAGTCTCTCTGTTCTTTGTAACTTCTTTGGTAATATCGCATTTTCCCTGAAGCTATTATTTATCATGATTTAAATCTTCATTTCCTTATTTATATCTTGTGTGTATGTGAATATGTATGTGTGTATAAGTGATAATAAGAAATGAAATAAAACATGAAGCCAAGATTGTTTCCATGTTGCTTTCAAAGACACTAGGATCTGGTAGAAAGGAGCACTGGATTTGGAGTCAAAGGATGGGTTTGGATCTCAGTTCTGCTATTTACTACCTGGAAGGGGTTAGGTAGTTCACTTAAAACTCTTTGCATCTGTTTCTTCCTCTGCAAAAATGAAAGAATTAAATTATATCATCTCTAATGTCCCTTCTACCTTAACCATCTAAATCCTACTACTTTCCCCATTTTGACTTCTTTTTCTTAATTTAATTAATTTAATTTAATTAATTAAGATTTTGCTACTATGGTAGCTGAAATCACTAGTATCACTGGCTACTGAGCCTATTCCCCGTCATCCCATACTCCTCTCTCAACTACCTAATATCTGTTTTAGCATAACATTTGGAGAGGTTGAGTATTAAAGCAGATCCAAGGAAAAATTAACTTTTGCAATTTAGTAGAGGAACTTTTCTAGTGCCATGATAAAGGTTAACTGGCTCTCTAGGGGGGAAAATGTAATAGACAAGTTTTATCTGCATTTTTAATATTTTTTCATTACTTTCTTAAATCCAGACAATCAACAAAGCAATAATTCAGGTGATGATTTTTAATTTGCCAATTTCTGAGGTGCCAATAGGCTAAATGAAAATTTAACAATCAACTCTCTGGAGTAAGTCTGAGCTTGCTCCAGCATGCTCCAGCTTTATTTAATCATTGGATGTCTCTGGCTCATCTAGAGCAAATCACTGCTTTGTAGCAATACCCTTCCTTCAAATTACTTGATCTCTTAATGGACTCAATTTTTCTTCCTCAAATTGCTCAAGATACCTTTCCTGTAACTTTTCTTTGCATTTATCCCCTTTTCCTCATCTAATAATTATTTGGGTTCAGATATAGCTTTCCCCACTCCACTTTAAAGTATAAGTTTCTACGAAACTCTATCCTCACCATATCTATCTCTGTCTCCCTACTACCTAGAATTTAACAAATGTCTTTTAATTGAAGGCATAATTTGAATTCTAATTTTTTCCCATGACCTCCTATCTCCTCTCAATTCCCCAAATCTCTATACCTGGAGTTCAAAGAAGCAAAAGAACCATTGCACCCACAGGATGGTAATTGGAAATGACAGAACAAAGTAATCATCTAATCCAATCTCCTCATTTTACATATGAGAAAACTGACCCCAGTGAAACCATGGAACTTGCCCAAAGTAAGTGAAAGAACCAGGATACTAAACCAAGTTCTCTGATTTAGGAATCTACTCTCTTCTGAGACTGCTCATTCTACTTTAAATTGTTTGAGAGTTTTTCCTTACATGGAACCCAAATTTACCCCTCTACAACTCTCTACACATTGTTCCCAGTTCTACTCTCTGGAACCAAGTGGGACAAATCCAAACTCATTCAGCTCTAAATGGATGATACCTCAGTGAAGTCCTTAAGTCCCTGCTTATTGGAGAAGACCATCTCACAAGGTAGCCCATTGAATTTGCACTCAGAAGATGATTTGACCTTGGGGTCATCTCTGGTCTCAATCTTCTGATCTGTAGAATGATGAAGCTGCCTAGGTATCTATTCTAAGAACCCTTCCAATGCTAAATCTGTAATTATACAGTCTCCTGTGAGCCCCTGCCTATCCACCCTCCATCCATAAACTGAGCTGAGATGTCTTGCTATGACTCTAGAAGCCCACAAGGAGACATTTGGAGAGCTGCTCCTCTTTCCTTACCTTCTCTGCTCATGTCTTCATTCATTCCTCCCTAAGGATGAACCATTGTTTTTCATTTACATAAAATTAATCGATTCTTTTAAACTTATCAAACACACACACTAGCCATAAGGCTATAGTAGTAGTAGTAGTCTCTCGGTAACCGAGAAAGACAATTGTCTTTGTGCGTTTATTGCACAAAGACACTTGTGCGTGAAGGAGATTTAAGTGGAAAAGTCGATGCACAGAGACAGTCCCACTCGCTTGGCATTGGAAGCCTGGGTCCAGTGGCATGAAAAATCATTACACCTGGAGACTTCCTCAGCTGCATTGGATGGCCATGTTGTCCTTTGTGCTCCATCATGCCCTAAGCACTCCACAGTGCTTTGCTGCGTCGCCATCTCAGCTGTTGAACCTTCTTGTTGGTTTCTTCCGCCGGTTCGGCCAAAGCAGTCTTCACATGCTGGGTGAGCAAAGCCCTGGTTCACCAGGAGTCGATGACCCGATGGCTACCCTCACAAGGTTTGGCCGGCCTGTTGAAGACATTGCCCGGGGCATGGCCGCTGCCACATGCTAGCAGCTACTGGGAGCCACAATACCTATTCTCATTGCCTGTAAATGATTCTACTCCCTTGATGACCTCGTCTATTAATCTGAATGATTGCCTTTGTGCATTTCTCAAATTTATTTAGGGTTATTTAGTGGCTAGACAGAGGGCAGCTGGGATTCAAACAGCCTTCTGCTTAGATACCAGCAGAGAGCCCAGAAATGAATACTAAAGAGGATATGTCTGTATTAGAGATGGATTTTTAAAAATCTCTACGAGGTGCAATTTTCTCTTTTTTTTCCCCTTTAGTTGCTTAGCATTCCTCCAGCAGCTTCTATTTGTAGAGGACTTCCCAGGCCTCACAGATTGCCTGGGCTGATTTATATTATTATCCTCAGCTTAGAGAGGGTGAGAATTATGGCAATGAGAGAAGAGCTTCATCTGTAAAATGACCTTTCCTCATAAAAATCCTCTGAATCAATGTAGCAATCCCTAAACATTTGTTATTAGAGTAAGTGCCCACTATGTGCAGCAGAATGGAATGGTCAGAGAATCAGCCCAGAAGCTAGGAAATCCTGAGATTAATTCTGGCCTCTGACACCTATTCGCTTTGTGACTTTACCCCATCCAATTATCTTGGGATATAAAATGAAAAGCAAGGATTGGCTAGCTTTGGTGGAGGGAGTTTTCTTTCCCTGGGAATTCCCTATAACAATAAAGGTCCATTTCCTATCTCCACCCTTACTGTGTGCCAGTCACACTATCCCTGAGGACAGAAAGATAAAACAGAACCATCTTTGTAGTGAAAGAGTTTGCATTCAGAAGGGGAGAAATATGAAAATAATAAAAAGGCAGTTTGGGGAAGAACAGCACTAACAGGGGCAGGGACCAGGAAAGGCTTCAGGTTAGAAGACCTTGAGTGACCTGAACCTTGAGAGAATCCAGGGGCAGAGATAAGAAAGGAGAGCAATCCTGGTGTGGGGAACAGCCAGTGCAAAGGCTTGGAGATAGACGTTGATGCTTTCAGTGTGAAGAACAACAAAAACGTTAGTATGGCTGGAAAACAGTAGGAAGAGAGGAGTGATATATAAGAAGACCAGAAAGGTGGTGGGGTCAGGCTATGCTGAGCTTTAAATGCAAAACAAAGGAATTTATATTTGAGCCTAGAGAAAATAAAGAGCCACTGAAGTTTACTGTGTACTTGTGGGATTGGGGTAAGGACGATAAGGGACCTCAGCTTAAAAATAGGAGAAATAGTCATTAATTCATTTATTCAGTAAATATTCATTGGACGTCTACTATGTGTTTAACAATGATATCCTCAAATAAACACTGTTCCTTGTACTATGGCATTTACACAGATGTATAAAATATATGATATGGTCCCTGACTTCTAAAACCTGATACTCTAATAGGAAAATAAGATGCATACAACTGTAATCTGGACCTCATTTACATTGTATATGGTAGAGCCAATCTTTAGCCCTCTAAATAAATCACTGTTATACCCAAAGAGACTAAATATTTGCCATAGAAATAATAGCTAGATCATTGATAAACCGATACTTTTCGATATGGAACCTTTGTATCAGTGGCTCCCCCTTGATTTGAAGCATATTTTGGGGATCTCCCATGTACCTAGCTCATTGCCTCCTTCCAAGAAGAACTTGAGAACTTCATTATCTGATGTAAACTCAAGGATGGCCATCTCTTCAGTAACCTCACTTATCTAATATGTGTATATATATATATATATATATATATATATATAATAACTAAACAGTTATTTTCTCTCTGGCAGAATGTGGGCATTTAGAATTCTAGCCCTCCCTCTAAGGCTAGTCTCCAGCCCTCCATTACAAAGACTCTTGAAGTATCTAAATAAAGAAAAATTTTAGTTCTATAGGAAAAGATTAGAAAGAATTCACATCTGAGCCCTATATGAATCTAGCCAATGCTCAATGCTTAAAGAAGGACAATTCCCTTCCATCTCCCAAAGGATCTATATAGAACTGTCCTATCTGGGACCCCAGCAAGGGAAAGAACTAGCATCTGAGTCCTTAGGGAGTCACGAAACATCTCCCTCTGGGGACCCATGCCCTCCTTAAAATGAACTGTACAATTTTTTTTTCTTTTTACTGACATTATTACCTTGACTAGGGTCCCAGAAAGGGGAAGGAATCATATCTAAGAGATGACCTTAAGTAAGAAAATACTATATCTTTATTTCAAGATAATTGGATCCTTTGTAATCCTATGTATTATATTTTATGCATTTTAAAAATCATTTGAGGAGGGGTTCATAGATTTCAGTAATGAATGGCTCCCAATGCCCTAACAAGCACAGATATTCCATGACACTGATAAAATCTGGAACAGGGAGCAAAACTCAAGAGGTAGAGGAGATGGACTGGAACATTGTGCCCAGCTGCTGTTTGTAGACAGAGGTAATCTTACGGGACTATAACAACAAGTATCTATTCCTGCTGGTTGACCCTCTGAAGGCTTCATAAGAATAGCAGCTGAAAAGGCTTAAATAATGGTATCATATAGCTAGATCCTGGATAATGCTAATAATGAATCCCCTGAAATGGTTACGTGTATTTGGATTTTCACTCTTTGAAGTTATCAATAAGTAAAATGTGGTTATTGGTTCCACCTCAAAGGAATTAATTCAGTGTGACTTCAATAATGTAGCTATTTCAGGAGAATAGTTATTTGAATCAATTTTGATCAGGTTGTTGTCATTTTTGTCTCTTCTTTTCATTCATTAAATAAAGTCTTAAACAAACACATCAACTTTTCTTGAACAGTAGCAAATTTTCCTACAAAAGAAATTTTCATGTCTAATGACTAAATCCCGGTAAGGTCGAAGGAGATATCCTATAAGAAGAAAAAGATTGTCAAATCCAGAGGCTCACAGAACCATAAGTGAATGACCCTTTAAGGCAGTGACAGTTCACTGTTTGGGGGCATAGGGTCTACTCAGAGTTCAAAAGGAAACATTCTGATCAAATAAGGTAATAATTGTAAACCACTCAGCATTGTTCATTATTATTATGATTTGGTATTATGAGATAGTTAGTGCCCATTTCAGTGTGACAAGTCCCAATATAATGGTGCAACATGGACATCAGAAGTGTTCCATAATTAGGAGACAACTGTAATTTATCTCATTACAGTCAGATGAAGAGAATTTGGTTACTAACCAGGAGCTAAGTGTGGGACAGTTCGGTCATTCACAGAGAACTCAGAGTCTGAACTCAGAAAGACAAGAGCAGAGAGAGAGAGAGAGAGAGAGAGAGAGAGAGAGAGGTGACAAGACAGATTTCAGAGCTGCATCTGCTAAGCTTGAAGTTGGAAGCGAGGAATACTATAGCTCCAGTTGGGCAGTCTGTCCAGATGAGCAGCTTTGAAGCAGAGACTCGGAGAAGCTTCCCTGTGGATTGACTAGTGGGACTGAGATGTTTTGCCCAGTGAAGTATCAGTCAAGCGCAGTGTGGGTGGATAAGCTTAGTAATAGAAGCATCTGTTCAACACTGAAGCAATGGTCATTAATGAATTTTTATGGATACTTCCTGAGACTGAAAGAGGAGATTGACGTTTACAGTTCCAGATGGGCAAGTTACCCTGAGCACACTGGCTTTCCAAATGGCAGCTAAGTGGTACAGCCAATAGAGTGATGGGCCTGAAGTCAAGAAGACCTGGATTCAAATCTAATTGTAGACATGTACCAGCTGTATGACCCTGGCAAGTCACCTAGCCTCTGTTTGCCTCAGTTTCTTAATCTGTAAAATGAAGATTATAACAGTACTCATTCTTGAAGAGTAGTTGTGCAGATCAAATGAGATAAATGTAAAAAAACACTCAGCACATTGTCTAGTACATAGTAGGTAGTACATATATGTTTATTCTCTTCCCCTTCCCCAGTATTTAGAAATGTGTCAAATAGCTTGCTAGAAGAAGCTGTATCTGGGATGCAAAGCGGCAACTCAGGCATTTTACCTTTTCCCATGATTCCTTCTTAGGACAGGTTTAGAAGGAAGCTCACCTCCCTTTAGGGCAAAGTTGAGTGTTTTAGAGAAATAGAAAGTCAAGGTTGAGGTAGCTGCTGAGAATAACTGGTTCTACCCATATGAGGATGGAGGCCAATCAAATGGGAGTAACTAGCTCTTCTTCTCAGTCAAACATCCTCTACCTTCACACTTTTTACTGGAAATGTTCCATTACCACTGCTAATCAGTGAGACCTCCCCAGCCCTCCTTATCCAATCTCTGGGACTATGTAGTTCTTTTTATAGCATTGCTATCTACCCTCTGTATACTTCCAGGAATATGAAACTCACTATTTTTTTTTTTTTAGGCAGCATGTTCCATTGTAGATAGTCCCACCTGTTAGAAAATTTTTCCTTATATGGAATTGGAATCTGTCTCCCTATAACTTCTTCTCATTGATCCTAGTTTTGCCCTCTGGAGCCGCACAGATTAAGTGTAATCCCTGTTCCATATGTTCCCCAAATACAACTGAAAAATCTGTTTAAGAGTCAGATTTGGAGAAGTCAAGGAGCTAGTCAGGAAGAACAGATGGTGGAAATTTTGTGAGAAATCAAATCTTTCAAAACCTCTTCCATTTGAAACATTAACAAACAATCTTACCAAAGTCTCAGGGAGTTGCTGAGGATTTTATTAACTGAAATCTTTGCCAATACAAAGACGTAGAATTTAAGAATGAGAACCCACAAGGATTTTTAGGTCAGGTAAGACAAGACCATATTGAAAGTTGTGGTCAAGGTGGGTTTGCTCCAGGTTAGGTACCTGTAGAACCTCAAAGCTATTGGCTCATGTGGCAGTAAATGGTTGCCAGATCTGGGAAGCAATTAATTCTCAGGAATTTAGTCTTGCCAAACATTCAAAAATGCTCAGTTAGGATTTAGATGAATAGTTTTGTAAGGAAAAGACCACAGATTTTCTGAGATAGGAGCCAATGATTTCCTTTCAAGATGGCTTCCAAATACTAGCTAATGAAACTACTACTTCTTCATTCCTTACAGTTACTGGCAAATTTTCAAATACATGGAGTTTGTTTTAAGAATTCTCTGACCTTCTTTTTCTGTGCCCCTTTCCCCCTACATGGCCTTCCCCATTCTTTGCCCTTCTATCTCTTCAAAGGCCAAGTCCCCATGAGCTATTTGCTTTTATGTCCCATTCTGGTATGATTTCCCCAGGTAATACCTCGTATACTAGACTTCTTCTCCCTCCCTCCCCAATACCCCAATGTCGACATCATTCTCTCCACTTAGCTTTTGCAGGGGAGAATAATCTGATAAACTAATTTACACTATGGTGTATCTGACAAGTAATAGCTGACATTTATGTAGCAATGTTACTGATCCTCACAATGGCCCCTGAAATAGGCATAATTCATATTCTTACTATTTTATAAATAAGGAAACTGAGAGATTAAGTGGATTATACAGGATTGCATGAAGACAGATCTAAGCCCAGGTCATTGACATAGCATGTTATTCCTATCAATCTAAGGGAAAGTATTCAACCAACACTGTTAATCATATCAGTGTTATGCAAGTTTCTCTTTTAATACTTTACTAATTTAGATTAATCATGCGTGTTTTCTTTTAGTTCTTCCATAGCAATCTACAATGCCATTGATAGACGATTATAGAAAATGCCTTTCAGCTGCTCTATTGGGGTCTACTGGTAAATTCTGAAATTTACCTCGACAATATTCTTTGTATGAAAGAGAGGGGATATTACAGACATAATTTGACATAAAAAACCAATCAAATAAATACACAAAATGGGGAACAAAATCTTGCCCCAGATCCTGATCCTTTAACAAAGTGCAATGAATGAACAAACAAGCCAATAAGATATTTCTGTTTGTATTCCCTTGTACCCTATATCACTTTAGACTCTTTTATTATTTTTAAAAATCTCTTTCTGATTTCTTTTCTTTTTTACTTAATTTCCTTTCTTCCTTCTTCATTTCTTTTGTCTCCCTCCCATTTTTGTTCCTTTCTTTCCTTGGTTTGCAAATAATAATAATAATAATAATAATAATAATAAGTAGCATTTAGGCACTATAGTGCTTACTATGTGCCAGGCACTGTGGTAAGCATTTTACAAATACCTCATTTGATCCTCACAACAATCCTAAGAGGTAAGTGCTATTATTATCCCTGTTTTATGGCTGAAGAAAGTTAAAGTAGGCAGCAGTTAAGTGATTTGACCAGGATCTCACAGCTAATCAGTATCTGAAGTTAAGTTTGAACTCAGGTCTTTTTGACTCCAGGCTCAACACTCTATTCCCTGCATCACCTACCTAGAGTTTTTTTCAGTGTGTACACACTGCTGGTTCTGATCATCCTGGTCTACATCATATCACATAAGTCTTTCCTCTTTTCTTTATATGCTGCATATTTATCCTTATTTTAACAATACCATAATATTCCATTCCATTAAAAAGCCACAATTTATTTATTCCTTTTCTGATTGGTAGACATAGAGATTAGCATCCATTTTTGTCACTTTTTTATCAACATAATTTGTTTTTGCATCACCTAGATTTCCACCACCACACCTCTCTCTTCCCAGAGGCTCGTCCATGCTTAAAAAAAGAATAAAAGAGAACAAGAAAGAAAAGAAAGAAAAGCATGAACAATTGATTGACTTGATGAAGAAATCTGATATTATATGCCATGGTTCACACCTTGGAGCCTTATGTCTTCTCAGGATTGGGGGAAGTGTTCTCATATTTTTTCTTAGAATGCCATTCTTGTCCTTTTAAATTCTGCAACACAGTTTTTAGGACTTGTTCTCTCCATTTACATCAGTGTAGGCATTACATGTATTTTTCCTGACTTGGTTTACTTCATTTGTCATTAATACATCTAAGTCTTTCCATGCTTCACTATATTCAGTCTATTTGTCGTTCCTTACCGCACAGTAATATCCCATTATATTCACACACCACTTTTTGTTTGGCCATTCCCCAACTGATGGGTATCTATTTTGGTTCCAATTCTTTGCTATATCAAAAAGGACATACTTCTCTTCTTAAAGGAAATGAATATCATTAGTAACAAATTGAAACGTAGGTTTCCATATAGCTGCATCTTATTGTTAATAAGTAAAATGGTTATAGACCTAACAGTGTAATTACGGCTTACAATAAAGGAGGAAGTGTGTGTGTGCCTATTTTTTCCCCAATATTCCTTTTTTTCCCTCTTTCCCTCCTCCCACCAGATGAGTGAGGAGTTTGGACTGGAGAAGAGAGAGATCTGGCTGAACTAGAAAGACCAGTCTAGGGTTACTGGAATGAACTGAAAGGGAACCAGGTTTGTAGCTTTCCAAACCAGTCCTGATATCTTAATTCAAATATCAGTATACCAGCTGTTACTAGAACTTTATTCAAAATCATAAGGCAATCCATGTTTGTCTTTAGTAACTTTCCATTTCTTTTCTGGACTGAACTTTCTTAAAATTCCTATTTCCTCTCACCCTTTCCCCACTCTAACCCCCCAGACATCTTGCATTCTTATATAGCCACCTGGCTCTCTAAAATCTGTATTCAACAGAGACCTTTTCTCCAAAATTCTTCATTGACCTACCTTGTTCCCAAGAGAAGTCACATCCATTCTCTGAGTAATCATCTATATATAGGTATATTTTTTTAACCAGTATCTGTTATTTCATTGGTGTAGGGATTTTCCAGTATGGAAATTCTCTCTACCAATAGGGAACTTATAAAATACCAGTAGGGAACTTCCAGTATGGAGAGTCTTTATACCAATGCAGACTAGCAACTCTCCTTCAACTTTCAGTCTTTAAAAACTCCTTGAGACTGAGAAATCAAATGGCTTTACATAACTAGTATACGCCAGAGGCAAAGAAATGAACACAGATTTTCCTGACTCTAAAGCCAACTTTCCTACCCCTCTGCCAGGTAACTTAACATAAATTTGATTGTTTATCTTAATTAATTCACATTAAGGTGCGAATAAGACAATCCTTCCAGGTAATACTGTATTTTTAGAACTTGCAATCCCAAAGCACCTCTGAATAGTTCAATGTATGAAAGAGATCTTGTCGAGAAGAGAGAATCAACCTATTATTTTATGTGATATGTTTTTCTAAGATACACACTTATTTATGAGAACAGTTATTTGTATATTATATACTTCTTATTCATGAGAAGAGAAGTACAGAGATTCATTCCAATTTCAGTCAATTTGCTTCCAAAATGAGCACCAAATTTGTTCTTCTAGCTGCTGTGGTCTGGAGGATTTCATTATATTATAGGGAACAAAATATTTTATAGCTAGAAGGAACTTTAGTTCAAATAACTAAGTTTTCCAATATAGAAATAAAGATCCAAAGATGCTGAGTGATTTGCCCAGGATCAGTAAAGAAAGAAACTTCAGAATCAGAGTGCTTATAGACTTGTAGCAAAGAGAAATCCACTACCAGTCAAAGCAATACATTCTATTTTGGGGCAGATCTCTTTAAGTTTTTTTTTTCTCCATTGATTCAAATTCTGCCAATCTATAACTTCTACCAATGCTTCCTTTTTCTGCCCTCTACAGCCAAACAGAACATGTCTAAGACCTCTTTTACATGGCAACCTTCCAAATGCTTGACATTCTCCATCTCTCCGATTCCACCCAAATCTTCTCTTTTCCAAGCTGAACATCCTTCATTCTTCTGACTGATTTTTTAAACGGCCCAATGTTGCCTTCCCCATAATGAAGATGTTTTCACAAGTAAAAGGGTAGAGATTAGTGTGTCTTTGGATATTTAAGGAATAAAAATAAATAATAGAACAGATGAAGAATTCTATGTTATGTAATAAATATATATACATATATTTCATGTTCTGTTATTGTTTAATCACTTTTCAGTCATGTCTGATATTGGAGTGGTTTGCTGTTTCCTTGTCTAGCTCTTGATGGATAAGACAAGAAAACTGAGGCAATTAACATTAAATGACTTGCACAGGGTCACAAAGCTAATGTTTGAGGCTGAATTTGAACTCGGGTCTTCCTGACTCTAGGCTTAATGCTCTATTCACTGAGTCACTTTGATGGCCATCCTTCATACTATAGCATATAAATATATTTAAATAATATGATAAAAATAAATTAAAAATAAAATCTGAAAAAATTTAATGAAATAATTCCTCTATGCTCAGGAAAGCTTGCTATCTATATCATCGTGTTTTGACTACTATCTTTATCCAACTTTTCTAGACTCTATTCAACATATTTCTAACATGTGGTATCTTATATTGGCCAATATGACAGAAAAGAGAAATGATAAAAGAGTTGGAAGGGATATGGGGGGCACTAGTGTACTGTCTGGTGGACTCATAATGAATCAACCATTCTAGAGATCAATTTGGAACTATGCCCAAAGGTATCTAAATCTAGGCATATCCTTTGATTTGGCAATACCACTAGTACAGGTCTATATCCCAAAGAGATAAAAGATATTAAAAGGACATATTTGTGGAAAAATATTTATTGTAGGTCTTTTTGTTTTGGCAAAGATTTGGGAATTGAGGGGATGTACATCAATTGGGGAATGACTGGACAAGTTGTGGCATATGATTGTGATGGAACACTATTATGCTATAAAAATTGATGAGCAGGATGATTTCCAGAAAAATCTGAAAAGACTTGTATGAGCTGATGCAAAGTGAAGTAAGAAGGACCAGAAATGTAGTATATACACTGTGGAAGCAATATTTTTTGATGAACACTTGTGAATGACCTAATTATTTTCAGAGACTCATGATGAAAATGCCATCTGCTTTTGAGAAAGAACTGAAGTCTCAATGTAGCCTGAAACATTTATCTTTCATTTTCTTTCCTCTTTTGTTGAAATCTCTTCTACAAAATTACTAATATCGACACATGTAAAATCTTTATCTGATTGCTTACCTTCTCAAGGACAGAAGAGAAATGAAAGTGAGTAAGGGAGAGAGGTAGAGACAGAAACAGAATTGGGAGCTCAAAATCTGAAAGAAGATGTATGCTTAAAATGTTTTTACATGCAGTTGGGGAAAATAAAGTATTATTCAAAAAGAAAATATCTCAGGAAATCACTTTTTAAAAAATGAATAAATTGTGTCCAGAAATGGACATATTGCCTCAAATAAGATGAACATGATACAGAGAGATAAGATAGATAATAATTTTATGGGACCTCCCTGGTTGTGGACTCTGTCTTTTATTTTAATGCAATCCGAGATCACATTACTTTTTTTAGTTGCCACATCACACTGTTGACTTATACTGAATCTACTAAAACCCACTGATCTTTTAATATTTACTTTTACTTAATCATAACTTCTTTATCTTTTATTTGTGAAGTTGATTCTCTTGAGTTCAAGTGTAAGACTTGTTCCTTATTAAATTTTAGCCTTATTGTAGCTTGTTGAGATCTTTTTGGATCCTGACTGTGTAATCCAACATATTAGCTACTCCTCTTGTTTTGGGTCACATGAAAATTCAATAAACGTGCATCATTTACGACTTCATTCTAGTCATTTATCAAAGCAGTAAACAAAACAGAACCAAGTAGAGATTCCTGGGTTACTCTACATGAGAATACTTTCCAAATTAACTTTGATGAATTAATGGCTACTCTTTGGGTTCATCCATTCAATGAATTCCAGAGCCTGTACTGAATCATAGACTATCCCATATCACTCAATTTCCCCCAAAAAAGAACCCCATAAAAAACTATCAAAGGTTTTCTAAACCTCATTAAACTATATCTATGATCTCTTTGATCTACTACCACCTCCCTGTTTTATATCCCTGTCCAAAATAGAAATGAGGTTAACTTAGCATCACCAGATGTCAGTAAAGCCATGCTTGCTCTTTATGATCACTGTTTTCTTGGTAATGGTATGTTGTTGCACTTTCCCAGGAATAGAAGCCAAATCCATTGTCCTAGAATTTGCAGAACCTATTACCTTTTCTGAAAATTCAGACATTATTTGTCTTCCTCCAATCTCCAGTCTTGTAATACTTCTCACATTTTTCATACTCTTTTGGACATGGCAGCCAGTTCTTTCAGTGGACTACAATACAGTTCATTTGGATTTAGTGATCCATGCCGGGCAGCTCTCCTCTATAATTTTTTTTATTCTCCTCTATTTTTGTTATTTTTCTAATTCCCCATCAGATACTTCTATCTTCTCCTTTGTAGTTCAAAGATAATTCTTCTTGGCAGAGAAAATAGATGCAAAATAAAAGTTGAGAAATTCACATTCTCTCTGTTGGCCATTATCATCATCCCATGCACTCCAAAAAGTGATCCAATCCCTTCTATCAATACCTTTCCCCAAGGAGATCTATCCTTATCCTCCGTCCTCCCCTCCCCTCCTCTTAGCTTTCCTTGTCAGCATTAACCAATTTTGAGTGTTAACATTTCATGACTATGCCACACTTTTTGATTCATTCTTTATTACTTACCCACACTTCCATATTATGTATTTGTTTACCTTTGACACATTGATACGTCTATAAAACACACACTCTCCCTCCCCAGAGTATCTTCCAATTAAAAAATAAAAATAATCTGTTTTATTATTTGGGAATGACATGTACCTGTCTTTTAACAAATCTAAGTTGGTCTATGCTTTCCCTCTGCTTCCATAGCAATCACTTTAGAAAATTAGCCATTTTTTCCTCATTAGAACTCTTTGCTGTTGTATCTTCAGATTTTCATTTTTAGAGCTTTCCATCTCTCTCGTTCCAAATTTTCCTATAAGATCCAAGGACATGCACATACATACATATATACATACAAGTTTCTGAATGGTTACACCATGGATTTAAATCCAAGGACTTTTCTAAAAGATGAAATGTTTTTGGTTAAATCCTATGATTTCATTGATATAAGAAACTAACTCCTGATGAAGAACTTCTATTTATGTTAATTATCAACTGCTCTGCAATTTATCAATTTAGACAGTAGTCTGGAGTACTAAGAAGCCAAGTGACTTGTCCAAGGTCACAAAGCCATTACGTGTCAAAGGTAAAACTTGAACTCAGATCTTTTTTTTACTTCAAGTGGGAAATTTTGAGATGATTGGGCAGCTGACAGGTGAAGCAGATAGAACTCTTGGGCCTGGTGTTGGAAAGACTTGAGTTCAAATCTGGTCTCAGAAACTTACTAGCTGTGTGACTCTGGGCAAGTCACTTTACCCTGTTTGTTTCAGTTTCCTCATCTGTAAAATGAACTGGAGAAGGAAATGGTAAATTCCAATATCCTTGCAAAGGAAACCCCAAACAGGATGACAAGGGGTCACACAGGACTTGGAACCTTGACAAATAATCTTTAGATGAGTTTTTCCATTTCTTTTCCTACAAGTTAGATGGGAATCTACTCATTTTGAGTGACCTTCAAATACTTAACCACAACATTTCCTTTAGTATATTCTTCAGTATATTCTAATATTTAGTATATTCTGTATAATAAAAGCCTCTTTTAGGGAAATCCTCATTTGTAACCTAAATCTTTCCTGATTCAGAAGAGGTGTATGTTTCCTTGCTCTAGGAAAAGACAGAGTTAGAGATGGACTCAACATTCTTATCTCTCATAGGCTGGCATGATAGAAAAGAGTGTGGGCTTGGAGTCAGGAAGATCTGCATTCAAATATGACCTCAGATACTTATTAGTTATTTAGCCTGGAGCAGGTCATGTAACCTGTTTTCCTCAGTTTCCTCAACTGTGAAATAGTAATAATAATAGCAACTACTTCTCAAGGTTTTTATGAGGATTAAGTGAGATAAAATTGTGTAAAGTTCTTAGCATTGTGCCTGACACACAGTAGGCACTAAATAAATGCTTATTCCTTTTCTTTAAGTGATCCTTTCACTCAAGGAATCAATTTTTTAAAAAAGAATTTAAAATTCAATTGATATCAATTTTTCATTTTATTTCTTTTTTCATTGCTTTTTAAAAACAATTAAAAGGGCAGCTAGGTGGTTTGGTGGATTGAGAGCCAGGTCTAGAGATGGGAAGTCCTAGGTTCAAATCTGGCCTCAGATACTTCCTAGCTGTGTGACCCTGGGAAAGTCACTTATCCTCTATTGCCTAGCCATTACTGCTCTTCTGTCTTAGAACCAATGTACAATATTGATTCCAAGATGGAAAGTAAGGATTTAAAAAAGCAATCTGTCCTTCTTATTAATCCTTCCCTCCTTCATGAATAAATAAAAAAGAATAAACTTCAAAACCAAACGCCCATATTGGCGATGTCATTAATGGTCCAAAGGGAATTTGGACAAACTATTGTTACCCTGAGTTACCCTGAAGACCAGCGAATCTCTGCTTTTGGAGGAGGGATAAGGGAGAGGAGGTGAGAAGGGAATAGCCGTGGCTGGCCAGGGAATCTATGCTCTCTCTGTATCAAAGTCTCTAGGAACCTCAGTCCCAGAAGAGTTGCTTCCCAGAAATGCTGCTTGGCATCATGGAAATAAGTTTGGCTTCTTCTGAGCAGTTAGTCCAATTCTGATTCCACAGGGACCTTCCTGAAGGATATCACCAAAGCTGGTATTGATTTCATTTAAGTGGTTGTAAAAAAAAAGTTTAACAGAATTATATTATCCAAAGCCAAACCCCAATGTTCCCATGAAACTCATATTTTGAGTCTGTATGGATATTTCTGTTCAACCAGTCTTGGACTTGAAAAATCGAAGGAGAAATGAACCAGACTGACAGTGCTGCTTTACTGCAGGGAAGTCACCATGACTCAGGATGCAGGAATAGCTTTTTATCCTCTGCACTGAGAGGAAGGGAGAACCAAACTTGGGCATGAGTGTGTGTGTCAGCTTGATGGTGTCAGGAAATCCTTGGGCAAATCTAGCCTTAGACACTTACTGTTACTCTACACAAGTCACTTAATCTCAGTTACTTCATCAGTAAAATGGAGAAAATGAGAGTTCCTACCTTCCAGGATTGTTGTGAGAATAAAATAAACTAATATTTATGACACATTTTGCAAACCTGAAAGTGCTATATAAATGCTAGTTATTATTATTACAGTCAACAAGAAATTAGTAGAATTTATTGAGTAGGGAAGTAATATGATCAGACCTTTCCTTTAGGGAAATATTACTATTTTCCTTACGGAGAAACTATGGCTCAGAGGACTTAAGTAACCCACAGCAAATGCAAAGCTGTACCATTGAATCAAAGGCACTATAACTATTGGTGAATCTATGGCATGTGTGCCAGAGGGGGCTGCTTCCCTCCCCCTCTCCATGCACACCTGAGGACATTTTTCACTTCACCTACCCCTCTTCCCAACAGGCCAATGGGAGTGTTGTCTCCCTCCCTTGTCTGGGGTAAGGACTCACATTTGATGTGAGGGTTGCAGTTTGGGCACTAAGACTACAAGGTTCACCATCACTGCACTATAATATGGCAGAACAAGAGAGCTAGTTGTAGGAGGAAAATGGAGTTGATGTTCCTTTACCTTGGGTCATCAGGAAAAAATTAAATATTTGTTAAGTAAATACCATTGACTTACTTCATGAGACTGATTACAGTTAACCTTTTTAGAAAGCCCGAGTTACATTATGAATAGGAAAGTTTAGGGTTCTCACAAGTTGTCTTCTCCACTGAGCTCAATTCTTCCATGTGCTTCCATGTGTTCTATTCACTGGATCATTTAGCTTGCCCATTGATTCTTCATTTTTGCCTATTAATTCTTAATTGATTAAGAATCCTCTGTTCTTTGGGGTTTCCATTTTAATTCTCTGTATCTTTCATAGTTCATTGCATTTGTTCCTAACCTGTCTCTCTGTCTTTGTCTCTCTCTTTCCCTCACTCCCTCTCCGTCTCCATCTCTCTCTGTTTCTCTCATTCTCTCTGCCTCTCTCTTTCTCTCTCTCTGCCTCTCTCTCAGTCTCTGTCTGTCTGTCTGTCTGTCTCTGTCTCTCTGTCTCTGTCTCTGTCTCTGTCTCTGTCTCTGTCTCTGTCTCTCTGTCTCTTTTCCCCCATCTCTCTGTCTCTCTCTCTCATACACACACACACACACACACACACACACACACACACACACACACACACACACAAGTCTGATACCTTTTGATACCACTTGGTTTTTAGTTAATTCATCCCTACAGGATTCCTAAGTTTTATTGTGTTTGATTAACTAACCCAACAATCCTAGTGTGCTTTGAAATGCAAAGAGGCATCTAAATACTAAATGAAAACAGCCCCCTTATTCCACATGGGTCATAAATGAAAATCCATTGTAATCCCAAGATTGTTTTCGACCTTCACAAATGTTTATCTGGGATGTATTGGAGTCAAAGCTAAGTATTATTTGCTTTTCAAAAACTTGCTGATTTAATTGTACACAGGCAAATGTAAGGTGACGTGACGCATGTGGGAGGCAAGCCTTTAAATCACTTGCACAGTCTAATTGTTTGGAAGTGGCTCTAATGTGCCAAAGAGAAGAGGTAGCTGTTGACAAAGGCAGTTCTGGATGACGGAGGGAGTGATGACTGGAAGAGGATAATGACAAGAGAAATCTCATACCCACACACTTCAAGGGCACTGCCTAATATTGAATCAGAGGGGGAGATTGGGTCATTTCAATGTAGCTGGGGAAAGACAATGGACAGAAAGAGAAGAAGGGAAAAGAGCAAAGAAGAAGAATAAAATGGATAAAGAGCAGTGGGTGCTGGAGCATCTTCAAGGTGCTTTTGACATAATCCAAGTTAACAAGAAGAGGAACCAAGCCCTCACTGAGAGCATTTTGCAACATCAGGAAAAATTTGTTGAAATGCAGTGACAGAATATCTCCCCAGGAACTAATCCCTGGTGTTTGGTGGTTTCCCCGGCCCCGGGCCCCAATTAAGACAATATTACAAAAGACACAGATATTTCCTCCATTGATTTGTTACCAGTTCAGCTATGCTCCATATGGCCATTCTGCTTCAAGGGCGAACCCTGTCCCTCCCTCCATTTCTCAGCACTCCACCACTCAACAAGCTGGAATTAGAAATCACAGGAATGTCTGCAGAATGAAGCCAGCCTCTTTGATGAGCCTTGCTCTGGCCACAGAGGAGTAACAGGATACTGGGAAAGCTGGGCCATGGCCCTGCATTTAGGTGTTCTAGTAATTGTTATAAATAGCCTTCTGGTTCCTACCCAACTCTTAGTGGATAAACCAGAATGTTCTGCTTATTCTTCCCTTCCTCTTCTTTCCTTTTCCCACAAAGAGGTTTTCAAGATTTAGTTTCTGTCCACTGAACAGTGGTAAGGTAGAAGCTCCCAGAAAGACTCGATTTCTCCTTGCAAAATGCTGTTTCTCAAAGTGTGGTCCAACAGAGAGCTTCCTCTAAATCAACATTTTGGGTTTTTTAATTTAAAATTTAAAAAAATTTAATAACAAATACCCATATAAGTTTCCTGAATAGATAGATAAAGGTTGTTTTTCTTTTTCCAACCCTTACCTTCTGTCTTGGAATCAATACTGTGTATTGGTTCCAAGGCAGAAGAGTGGTCAGGGCTAGGCATGGGGGTCAAGTGACTTGCCCAGGGTCACACAGCTGGAAAGTGTCTGAGGTCAGATTTGAACTCAGGACCTCCTGTCTCTAAGCCTGGCTCCCAATCCACTGAGCTACCCAGCTACCCCCTAGATCAAGGTTTCTTAATCTTTTTGTTTGTTTGTTTGTCATGGATTCCTTGGGCAGACTGATAAATCTTATCAGCCCTTTTCTGGATTATGTTTTGAAATTTCTAAAATACATAGAATTACAAAGGAGACCAATTAGTTTAAATTATAGCTATCAAAAAAAAAAAAAGGTTATGGGGGTACTTGGCAGCTCAATGCATAGAGAGCCAGGCCTGGAGATAGGAGGTCCTGAGTTCAAATTTGGCCTCAGACACTTCCTAGTTGTATGAACCTGGGCAAGTCACCTAATCCTATTGTCTAGCCCTTACCACTCTTCTGCCTTGGAACCAATACACAGTATTGATTCCAAGACAGAAAGTAAATGTTAATAAAGGGAAAAAAACCAAGTTTATGAACCCAGAGTCCCTGTTCCAGATTGTCTGACTGGGAGTCTCTTGTTATAGCATTTATTATAATCTAAAAAGATTTCTATACTCTTGCTTCTGCCATGGATTAATAATCACCATTAACCAATAAACTAACACAAACCCTAGCAGCATCAGTTCTGAGTCATCAAACCAATGTCATTACTTTGGGGTATTGCTGAGATGAGTGGGGATAGGCTAGGTAAGTGATCCATGGCATATTTCCCCCTCACTGAAGTGCCCATCAGGCTTCAAAGGTGTGAGAACCACAGATTTAAGAAAGTTTATGCCAAAACCTTAAAGTTATTACAGACAGAAAAATCCAACAAATATGGAAACCAAGTGAATGTCCATTGGTTGGAGAGTGGCTGAACAAATCGTGGTATGTTTTGAAATCCTGTTGCTGTATGAGAAATAACAAATATGAAACAGTCAGAGAGATACAAGAAAAATGCATGAATTAATGTGCTATTGAATTGTTTCGGTCTTGGGGACCCATTTGGGGTTTTCTTGGTAAAGATCCTGGAGTAGTTTGCCATTTCCTCCTCCAGCTCATTTTACAGATGAGGAAACCAAAGCAAACAGGGTTAAGTGACTTGGCCAGGATCACACTAGTAAGTATCAGAGGTTAGATTTAAATTCAGGAAGGTGAGTCTTCCTTACTCTGGCCCAGTGCTCTATCTCGCTGTACCACCTTACTGTCCATGAATTAATGCTGGTAAAGAGAAAAATAAAAGCAATGGTTACAATAATATAAATGAAAAAAATATAAAAGGCACCCAAGCTTGTATAATTGAAATGGCCATTCTTGGTCTAGGAGCATAAAGAATAAATATGCTTCCCTCCTCTTTATAGAGAGCTGGAGCATGCTGGATATGGAATGCTGCTTTCATGGTCACCCTTGTGGTGGTGGCCATCAGTTTTACTTGCCCACGTTTCTTTGTGTCAAGGGTTGGTTTAATGGGAAGAGCAGGGAATTGCAGAACATGGTTACAGTATAAAAATTATAATACTTCTTATTAAGTTTGCCCATAAAATTGCTAAGGCAACATCTGTTAGACTGGGTGATCACCTCTTACTATGATAGTCGAGAGAATGGCTCTTGTGGTTTATGGTTTGCAAAACTTGTAAACCTTGAAGAATTGTGAAAATGGGAGCTACAATTACCCTTTGGGACAAAGCAATTAAACATTCTTCATGTGTGTTGTAGTAGAAAGAATACAGGACTTGGTATTTCCATTTCAGTATGTAGGAAATAGTGTTAGAAAGTAATCCAGTACAACCACCTTGTTTTACAGATAAGGAAACTGACTCCTCCATCTCTGATAGTCTCTTGTAAGAGCACTAGAGCAACAAAGTAAATTATTGAGTCAGTGGGTGGTCCTAGCTACAAAACATCTAGGTGTTGTTATGATAGGCAAAGTTACAAGGAAATTCTCTTGCAGTAAGTTCCCCAACTTCTATAGCACCATCCTCCACCCCAATTCCTTGAGTCACACCCTATGCCACCTAATAGGGATTATTCTTCTTAGAACAGCTGTTTCAGCACCTACTGTATGTGAAGACTGGGCTAGACAGTGAGAATGCAAAGAGGAAAATTAAATAGTCCCTCTCCTCAAGAAGCTTGTATTCTTTTGAAGGAGACATGTGTAAATAAAATATATACACGATAATGGCGTGGTGGGATAGCTAGGTGGCACAGTGAATCGAGTGCCAGGCCCGGAGTCAAGAAGACAGATTTTTCTTGAATCCAAATCTGGTCTCAGACACAGTAGTTGTGTGACCCTGGGCAAGTCACTTAACCTTGCTTGCCTCAGTTTCCTCATCTGTAAAATGAGCTGGAACAGGAAATGACAAACCACTCTGGTGTCTTTGTCAAGAAAATCCGGACTATGGTCACACAAACAACAATAAAAATAGGGTGGTGGGGCACTAGTAGTTGGGGAAGCAAAAAAAAGGACATGAATTGAAGGTGTCTGAACAAGGTATGGAAGAGAAATGAAAGCAGTGGCAGTGTGTTCTTTATTCTGCTAATTGTTCTACCCAGGACTCTCCCAGCTTCCATGAATCAATTTTCTTGGTTGCTGCTACTGTTAATCATCTTTCTCGATTCCCCTAATGGCATGTCTTCATTTTGTCACAGGTAAAATGAGGGGCTTGGATCAGAGAGCCCTTCCAGCTCCAGCCTCATAATCCTATATAGCTTTCATAAAGGAACCCCTCCAGTGAACTTGTGGAAATGTTAATATTCCAGGGATACTAGCACAGCTCACCTTTCCTTGCTTACCTTTTGCGCTCATTACATTACCAACCCATGTTTCCTTCCTAGCTTGCATTTCCTCAGCCTTGGGTGGCTCAATACCACTTGACCCTTTCAGAACTGGGGACCCCAACCACTTGATCACAGACAGGCTATTACCGTGTAGTTTCTGGTAATTAATCTGTTAATTCTGGAGTAATAACTTTAAGTCATAATTGAGGATATGATCATGCTCTCCCTTTCTTCCATTTCTCCCTTTGCTTGCCATTTTGTTGTCATGACCTACATCCCTTCATATCTCCCTGTTTTCTCGATCTATTGCCTGTGCTCCAGCTTCATTTTCTTCTCTTCACAGTCTTGGCCCACTACTGAACCAGTCCAGTTATGCCACCTTGTTCTACTGCTATTTATGCTCTAAACTTTCCGTTACTCCCAATAGCTACCCTCTCCACGCCCACTTCCAAACTGCTGAAGAATACTGCTGGGTGATGTTAAGTAACTGAGTCATATGAATCCACTGTTAATTCATGTAATCTAGGTTTAACTGGACCCTCACTTGCTGCCCATTAACCTTTTAATTCTTCCCTGGATGACTCTCTATCATGACCCTAGAGAAGCTGGTCTAATCCTTAGCAGATGAACTCACCCCTTCTTTACAAAGACTCTTTACAGCATTTGTTTCTTCCTCACTCATCTGCTCTATACAACCCTCCCACTCCAGTCCTTGCCAATGACAACCCCTTAAATGTGTGCCCTGAATCTGAACCCTTCCTCTCTCCTTCAGGAGCTTGTCCCATTGATCATTCTCTTTTTCTCTTTCCTGTTTTCAATTTCTCCCCATCTGCTGGCTCCTTCCCTGCTGCTTAAAGATATCTCAGACTTTCCCCTTGTCTACCCCTCAAGCTATTGTTCTACCATCTATTGTATTTGTGCATGATGTATACCGTCCTCCCCCCAGTAGAATGTAAGCTTCTGTATTTGTCTTTATGTTTCCAGCACCTAGCAAAGTGCCTTACACATCAGTGATTAACAAATG
Organism: Monodelphis domestica; assembly: GCF_027887165.1. Classification (NCBI taxonomy): domain Eukaryota; kingdom Metazoa; phylum Chordata; class Mammalia; order Didelphimorphia; family Didelphidae; genus Monodelphis; species Monodelphis domestica. Next base: position 81,527,635 of record NC_077228.1, read on the forward strand.
ATTGTTGAATTGAATTGAATATGCAGCAGCCTACTTACCATAGCCATTTATTTGTCCCTTGCCCTTTAGGTCACCTGTTTTCTTGATTAATTTTCTCCCAGTGCTTTGTATCACTCACATTTTCTTTTTCTAAAATACATTTTTATTGCTATCATTTAGTTTTTTACATCCCTCCTCCTTTTCTCTCTCAGAGTGCCATTCCATATGACAAATAAAATAATATTTTTAAAGAAAAGAGGAAATGAATTGATTAATAAATCAAAAACAATCTGAAAATATATGCAACGTATCACACTTGTGGGCTTCCTACCTCCTCAGCAAGTATCTCTTCTATGGATCCATTTTTAGTCTTTGCAATTTTGCAATGTTCACTTTTGATTGTTTTGTGGGTTTACATTGTTATCATTGTGTATATTATTGTTGTTTTTTTTTTGGTTCTGCTTACTTCATTCTACATCAAATGATGTAAATCTTTCCGTGTCTCTTTGTTCTCATTATATCTGTTGGTTCTTACAGTTCAGAAATGTTCCATTCCATTCATGTACCAAAATTTGTTATCATTTTCCAATTAATTAGCATCTTTTCTGGTTTTTTACTATTACTAAAAGTGCTGCTATAAATATTTCTGTGTATATGAGGACTTGTTTCATATCAGTGATTTCCTTAGAATATGTCTTGAAGTAGTATTTCCATGTGAAAGGATATGGATATCTTCATTATTTTACTAACATAGTTCTAAATTTCTTTCTAGAATGTTTGTACTAATTCACAGCTCCACCAATAATGCACTAGTGTCCCTGTCTTTCCACTGTCCTTCAAACAATGACAATTTCCATCTTTATGTCATTCCTATTTTTAAAAACTTTTGAATTGTTTCCCATTATCTATGGAATAATTACTAAACTCGTTAGCTTGGCACTCAAAGTCTTCCACATCCTGATGCCAATCTTATCTCTCCTACATGAATCATACACTAGTCAGACTGATCTACCTGTCATATTCTCTCACATTTTTTTCTTTTTCCTCAACTTTGTTCATACCATTCCACCTGCATGATATACCTTGCTCCCTTTCCTGACAGTTGATTCCTATCTATCATGCAAGCCCTAGATTTTAGTCCAAATTCACTAGGAAGCTTCTTTTGATTCTTCCACGTCACAATTCCTATTCCTAATGAACTCCTAAAGTGATTAAATTGTTCTTTTAGTATATTCTATTATACAGTATTCTTTCTATATAGTTTCTTATTATTATATATACTTCATATAGTAGTATTAGATACTTATTTTATGTAGTAGTATTAGACACTTATTATTAGATATAGATATATTTAGACACATTTTTATGTGTCTGTTATAACTCTTGAACTGAATTGCAATATTCTGCAGGTCAGGAACCATGACTAGTATTCCTTAGCATAATTGGGTTTCTAGCCAAGCCTGGGGCATTTTCCACAAGATTCTCCTAATTGATAGAGAAATGGCTGACACTGCAATGCCCATATGAGGAGTGGAATTGGTAGGAGAGCTTCAGAGGGGAAACATTCTTCTTTTTTTTCCTCGAGAGAGCACTCTTTCTAAGACCAACTCCAGTGATGGAAGGAGCTGTGGGAAGTCATGCACATGTGGATCTGATCACCTCGACAGGGGAGGGGCCAGAGGAGACTGGAATCTTAAGGAAAAGATTCTGGCTGTAAGAAGCTCCTCAATATGTACCTGATGTCCTGCTTGTCTCTCTAGAGATTTAAGTAATTTCCCATGAGGCAAAATCTTCTCTCTCTTGGTTTGAGCAGACATATTTTACCTCATTCCTACAATTCATTTTCTAAGCTGTATAGCTTCTATTTCTGTTTCCTATTTACATAGATAAATGAGTTTACTCACTTCATTATTTATTATACTCTTCTGTGTAACTAGTGTGGGAAGGAGTCAAACTGGTAAATACCAGCTATGGCTTCTCTTCCCCATCTTAGAGGATAGTGAACAAGGAAGCTGGTTGCTTTTTCCCTCTGAACCAGTTATGCCCCTAGAATAACAATATTTAAGGGGATGCGTAAATATAATTCCAATCCAGTACTCTCTCTCAGAGACTAGATAACACAATGCTTATCCTCCTAGCTGTTTTCCTCAAGGCAAGAATCACAGTCTCTCTTGGAGAGGGCTAGATGGGATTACATAGATAACTATGGATGCCTACCCATTTATCTATACATTTAGACATACCCATATGAATCTATACATCTTACATGGGCACATATATGTCTTATGCTGGCATTTGTCCACAATACTGAGCTCAGTATCTTGTACATGGAAGACCCTAGGATCACAGGAGCATGGATCTAGACTATAGAGATATGTACTAATATGACTCTCTTACTTTGCAGATAAGAAACCCGAGTCCCAGAAAAGGCAAGGACTTTGCCCAAGTTGATAGGACAATTAACTGAGTTGGGGGAAGAATCCATGTTTTCTGACTTAGCAGTGGTACAATAAAGGGTCAAATTTGGACTGAATACTGTGAGAGAGGCTGGCACATAAGAAAAGTGCCAGACTGAAGAGTGTGTGGATCTGATCACCTCGACAGGGGAGGGGCCAGAGGAGACTGGAATCTTAAGGAAAAAATTATGGCTGTAAGTGCAGTTGGTCTCTCAGTCAGGAGAAGCCAAAGAGAGGTTGAATAAGATTTTCTCCTGAGGGTTACCCACTTTTTCCTGCTTGTGACTGTAAATCTTCCCCCCTCCCCCAACACTTCCCAATTGAAGGGACCCAGAGAAGAGAAATCTGAGAAAAGGCATTTTGAATCTCTGTCAGACTTTACTTCAGCTCCTGTTACCTTGGGTCTGATCTGTGGCCAAGAGGCCAAATCCAGAGTGAGCCAACCTGACTTTCTCTCAGGTGGCTCAGGCTGCCAAGTCCTGAGTTCCCTCCAAACTCGAGGAGGGAGGGAAAAGGGTTTTAGAATAGAGACAGGGACCCCCTTTTCCCCACTTTTCTTTCCCATTCTTTCCCCTGACAGTTATTCCTTTGTATTACCCTAATTTAATTGACATTAAAATAGTTCTTTTCCCCAAGCTGTGAATCAAGTGTGAGTGAACAGATCAAGAGGAGACACTTTGGTCTCGAGTAGTGAAGGGGGAAAGAGGGACAAGAGCAAATCTGGGAGAGCAACCATAGCTAAAGAGGGAAGGCAGAAGGGGGGAAATCTTCAAACCCCTTCTCCTCTCTCTGAGCCAAACCTAAACATCAGCTGTCCTCTCCTAGATCCTGTTCCCTTTAGCATCCCCAAACCTTTTCTCTATTACATCTGCTGTCTCCCCCGAACCCCACTCTGAGAAGGGAGGTCTCCACTCTTTTTCTCTCTCTCATTTCAATACAATCCAAATCCCAGCTCTGCTGTTTTCTACCTATGTGATCTTGGTTAACCAAGTCACTTAACTTCTCAGGCCTCAGTTTACTCATCTATAAAATGAAGACACTGAATGAATGGCTTCTACGTTCCCTTTCAATTCTAAATCTATGATCCTTTGAGTTTATGACCCCAGCACCTTTTCAACTTTAGATTTAATATTAAAAATAATTTAATCAATAATATTTATAAACTGATTACTACATGCCAGGCACTGAGCAAAGTGCTCAACATATATTATCTCATTCAGTCCTCACAACAACACTGGAGGTAGATGCATTTATTATCCCCATTTTATAGGTGGGGAAATGGGGGACAAACAGTGATTAAGGTATTTGCTTATAGCTAGTAAATGTCTGAGGCCACATTTGAATATTCTTCTTGATTCTCTGTACAGTCCACCACACTACCTAGATGCAACAATATTTTTGTTTGTTGTCAATTCAAATAAACACAATTTCATCCAAAGCCCAGTTATAGTTTGTTTCAGGATTCTGTGACAGGATGAAGTAGATCTGGAAGAAGAAAGGCGGAGAGGGCCTTATGAATTTTGACATGATTTTCCCATGAGGTAATAGACTGTTTACAAATTTCAGATCTTTCATTTTTCATTGAAATTCCCTAAGCATGTAGCACTTTAATAAGAAGCTGCTTTTCTGCTTGCAGATAAAAATGCTGATTAGAGAGCAGACCATAGCAAGTCTTTCATTTTTCCCTGTTTCTGATGTGTCATTAAGGCACTCAGTGGGAGAGGGAGATGATGCCTGCAAACACACACACATACACACACACACACTGAAAACTAATATTCTGTTTATCTGAACCTCTCCCAGTACCATTGGCGGGCACTTAAACCAAACCACTGACCTCTTCTGATCATCTCATTTATGTTATCTCCCCATGAAGGGAAAGGTTTTAAAGGAAAAGAAGTCTGGTGGGCTCAGAAGCAATTTAAATTAACTTATAAAACAAAAATAATAAAGCAAGTCTAGCAGATCCATTGGAATCTCTTGCTTTCAACTTTCAACTTTAAAAACCACATGAAACTTAAATCCATTATATGTATATCTTATACTCTGGAGCTTGTATCCCATGTATTTTTTTTTTAATTGAGATAGTTACTGAGAAGATATAGTAAAAACAGAAGCTACAACATTTCCTCCCAGGCCTGAGCAGCATACTCTGGGGAGAGTGGGCTCAATCATAGAACAGTGGCAACAAAACTTTGTCCCAGCCAAATTTATTTCTGAATATGGCAAAGCCCCTGGACAAATAGCTTTCTGTTAGTCACAACATTTCAGCTGAGCTGATTCCTACTCCTCAGAGCCAACGTGATGCCTCATCTGGCTTGGTTGGTTCATGGTACCCTTGCATGGACTCCCTCCACTGGCCATCTGTTCCTCCAACCTTGCAAAGTCCATGAGGTCATAGCCATCTCCAATATTCCTTGTCAAAAAGCAACAAAGAAAAAAATGCAAATAGAATCCACACATTTCCATCTAGCCCTGTGTGGAGAAGGCTCAAGGTATCTCTCCCCCCTAAGGGCTTTATGGAATATCTTCCCTTAATCAAATCCAGGAACAAAAGAGCCTATGTCCCATGAATATCTTCCACAAATCTGCAAGGGGCTTTAGCAATCATCTAGTCCAGCCCTCCCATTTTATGGTTGAAGAAACTGAAGTTCAACGAGGTCAAGTCATTTTTCCAACCACGTAAGTGGCAAAGACAAGATTCAAACTCCATTCCTCTAACTATGGATCTACTACACCAAGTAGCCTTTTGACACACAAGAATCAAGCATGATGTGAAAGAATTAACTGAAGGACATGGACATGTGAAGCCTGAAGGAAAGGAAACGATAATCCCTGTATTTAAATATATGAAAGTTTATCATGAGGATTCTTCAAACCAAATGAATATGTACTTTGACACTTGAGTGTGATGCTAGGAAACGTGACTCTAGTTTAAGAAATGAGAGAAGTTGAATGCTTATATGCTTATAGACTGTGCATAGGTTTCATGCCTTTATGAATACATTCATTGAAAAGGGTGACCCAAAAATTTAATGCCCTGGACTAAATGCCATCAGTATAATACTTAAGAAGAAAATTCAGAACATAGTGGACATAGTAGGCACTGAATAAGACAACAATTTCCTCATCCCCACCCCACTGAAATTTACTATGTATTTTAATAGAGAATTAGTTAATTCGGAGACATGCATAGCACTTTTCACTGGGAATTTTCTAAAAACGATGAACATTTATTGAATGTTCAACCATAAATTTTATTCAATAAACAAACTAAAAAAATGAAAATGAGGAAAACTCACATTTTAAAATTAATAACTAAACTTTAATTTAAAAATACAAACTTGTAAAGTCTCTTTTTCATCTCACCTTTCCATCTTCCCATGAAATTAAGCATCATCTTTTTAAGCACTGTTTTCTTGGTTACAAAAGCATTTCTCCAACTGGACCCTAATTCCCTTTTTCTAAAATTTACTATGATGAGCCACAAATGACGTTTAAGGATTAGCAACCAGAGATGTAAATTAAATTACAATTAAATTTTAACTCATTTTCCTTCCTTGCCCATACTAGCCAGAACCTCACAACTATACTCTGTGGGCCAAAACATAGGAAACAAAGCATCCAGAGGAAACAAATGTGAAAAAAGAAAAAAAAATGTGATCTATTTTTCCCTAACCTCGCTGTGGCTGCCTGAAGTCCCCAGGCAGGAGGTATGGGAAAGAAGGAGGAAGACAGATAGTCCAGGAAGAGGGCAGAAAGCCATGAGAAGCTCCATCAAAGCAAATGAGACACAGTGATGTGGAGATGATCTAGAAGGGATCTTAGAGGAAAGAAGTCTGGGCAAAGAAGTCACTAGATACACCTTCTTCATCCTACTGGACCAGAATCTCACAAAAGCAAGAAATTAGTGGGACATAAAGGAAGGAAGGAAGAGAGTCAAGAGCAGTTACAACAAATAGAAGTCCTCAGTGACAGGAAGCACTTCTTCTTTTAACTCCAGGCTCCTCATCTTGGATAGCCTCATTGTGCCAACAGAGTTGTTAGAATATTAGGGTATGCCAGTGCCATAAAAAGCCAGTGCCCTAGCACACCTAGGAATTGTCTAAGAATTAGTTGACCTGGGACCTATTTAATGATTTTTAACTTGATACTTTAATTTTTCACAGTGCTTTCCTCTTAACAACCTTATGAGATAGGAAGTATAAGAATTGTTATATCCATTTTGCTAAAGAGGAAACTAAGACTCTAAGAAATTAAGTGACTTGCCCATGACCACAGAGACTGAATTCAATCCAAGTATCCTGGCTTCATCCTATGCTCTAACTGTAATTTCAAAATCAGTCAGTTATATATGTATAACTTTTTAGTGTAGCTTAGGTTTAAAAAAATTAACATTTAATTTGAGAAAACAATAGTGATAAATAAGGGATGTACTATACTATTTTACCGACTCTACTCTGGTCTATTTGAATAAGTCTACAATGAAGAAAAATGGACAATGGAAAGTGAAAAATAAAAGATACTGACCTTGATTATCACCTTTTCCTGAAAAAATTTAACTGATCCAAAACAGTCACCACAAAAAGGAGGTCAATAGAACCTAGAAACTGGCCTAGCCAGTAAACATGTGGTCTATTTGCCAGAGAATGACTGCTAGGAATGGTTCAGTCAGGCAATTTTATCTTATAAAACAAATATCAATGGCAGCAAAAACAAATTTAAAAGAAGCTTAGCCTAAACTCAGCTAAATCACAACTTCCAAAGACATTGTTGTTGTTCATTCATGACTTTTTGTGACCCAGTTTGGGGTCTTCTTGGCAAAGATACTGGACTGGAGTGGTTTGTCATTTCCTTCTCCATTCAAATTGCAAATGAGGAAACTGAAGCAAACAGGAATAAGTGACTTGCCTGGGGTCACACAGCTAGTATCTGAGGCTAGATTTGAACTCAAGAAGATAAGTTTTTCTGACTCCAAGCCTAGTCCTCTAGCCACTGAACCACCTAGTTGTCCCCCTTAAAAAGATTATTCATAAAGATAGAAATAAGAAAACAAATGGAAAGTGACACAAATTTGTCAGTGCTTCTATGTTATTTAACTTTACCAATTGCAATGTCTTTTTATTTTTGTCTTAAAATAGTTTTATTGATATCCTAAGGGATCCTGACAAGTAAATCTGTTAGCTTTTCAATGTGGTAATTTCTTTCCAAAAATATGTACCACACACAATACATTTTGGCCATTGCTTCTAATGTTATATCATTCTGGTCCAGGGCCACTGAAGCTGGTAGCAATCAGAGGCATTTATTAACATATTAAGAGACAATAAGATATAGAGGAAAGAATATTAGCCTGAAATTCAAGAGATCCGGGTTTCTAATAATAGCTCTGCCATTAATTTTTTTCTTTTTCTTTCTTTTTTTTTTGTGCTGGTATACATCTATTTTTTTACTTGAAAATTTTTATTTAATTAACTGATTTAGAATATTTTTCCATGGTTACATGATTCATGTTTTTTTTTCCCTCCCCTTCTCCCACCCCCTTCCCATAGCCAACAAGCAGTTTCACTAGATTTTACATGTGTCATTGATCAAGACCTATTTCCACATTATTAATATTTGCACTAAAGAAATGGCTTAGAGTCTACATCCCCAATCATATCCCCATCGAACCACATGATCAAGCAGTTGTTTTTCTTCTGTGTTTCTGCTCCCACAGTTCTTTCTCTGGATGTGCAGAGTGTTCTTTCTCATAAATCCCTCAGAATTGTCCTGGATCATTGCATTGCCACTAATGGAGAAGTCCATTACATTTGATTGTACCACAGTGCATCAGTCTCTGTGTACAACGTTCTTGTGGTTCTGCTCCTTTCACTATGCATCAATTCCTGGAGGTTGTTCCAGTTCACATGGAATTCCTCCAGTTCATTATTCCTTTTAGCACAATAACATTCTATCACCAACAGATAACACAATTTGTTCAGCCATTCCCCAATTGAAGGGCATCCCCTCATTTTCCTTTTTTTTTTTTGCCACCACAAAAAGCACAGCTATGAATATTTTTGTACAAGTCTTTTTCCTTATTATCTCTTTGGAGTACAAACCCAGCAGCCATACCACTGCTGGGTTTATACCCCAAAGAGATAATAAGGAAAAAGACATAAAAATATTTATAGCTGTCATTAATTTTCTATGTGGCCTTGGTGAAGTCATGTTGAACTTTTTGGTTCTCATTCATAAAATGATGAAGTTGAACTAGATTATATGCATGTGGATATATACATATATATTAAGCTTTTTTAAAATGAAAGTAACGAAAATCCTTTTAGCAAGGAAAAAAAGAGAAATTTCTGAACAAATAATTCTTTAGAATAATGATTTATTCTGCTATTACCAATAAATCAATAAGCATTTTTAGGCATATGCAATGCTCCAGGTTTCATGCAAATACAAAAGAATGACATTATCTTTACTTCTGAGGAGTTGACATTCTAACTGGAAGACAACAAATGTATATATAAGTATGTCTAGAATAAGCATAAAATTAAAAAATTAAAAATGAATGTAACTAGTGACTCAAAACCTATTAGTGTGAGACTCTCCTCTTTGGAGGAAACTGATTGATAAATCAATATACTATTCTTGCATGAGAGCCATATTAGAAAGGGCATTGGATTGGGGAAGAAATTGAAAGAAAAGAGATCTTAGTTTTCTGATTCAAAAGAGAAGGCACAATTCCAGATTCTCTTCAGGGAGAGGTCTCTGACCATAGAGAAAGACTCAAGGAAGAGGGAAACATTTAGAAGAGAGCAACTTGTTCCTATCCTCATCCTCAATTTGGGCAGTTTCCCCTTGAGGTAAGTCCTGGGCTACTCTCTCTGGGCTGATCTGAAATATCTTGCTCCAAGTGGGTAAGCTCATTTTCTCTGTATATTTCCTAGTATAGTCTCATTTATATGCTTTCTGTTGCTTCTGTTTTTTATTGGCTTGGTAAAATGGGCTTATTTGCTACATGTGGTCTTTGTGGCACTGGCATTTGGTGGGAAGGGAGTTAAACTCTGTATATATTGTTTAGGGCAATCCTTCTCTATGAAGAAATATGAGTCAGAAACAGCCTGAACCTAAAAATTATTTCATTTAGACTAACAATTTTAGGGGTAGAGAGCAAATAGCTATAATTTTTTTAAACATTATTTTCTTTGGTCATTTTCACACATTATTCATTGGAACAAAGATAATTTTCTTTTCCTCCCCCCCCCTCCTACCACCCCTACCATAGCTGACCCGCGATTCTACTGGGTATGACATGTGTCCTTGACTCGAACCCATTTCCATGTTGTTGGTATTTGCATTAGGGTATTCATTTAGAGTCTCTCCTCTGTCATGTCCCCTCAACCCCTGTAGTCAAGCAGTTGCTTTTCCTCGGTGTTTTTACTCCCACAGTTTGTCCTCTGCTTGTGGATAGTGTTTTTTCTTCTAGATCCCTGCAGAATGTTCAGGGACACTGCATTGGCGCTAATGGAGAAGTCCATTACGTTCTCTTGTACCACAGTGTGTCAGTCTCTGTGTATAATGTTTTCCTGGTTCTGCTCCTTTCACTCTGCATCACTTCCTGGAGGTTGTTCCAGTTCCCATGGAATTCCTCCACTTTATTATTCCTTTGAGCACAATAGTATTCCATCACCAACATATACCACAATTTGTTCAGCCATTCCCCAATTGAAGGGCATCCCCTCATTTTCCAATTTTTGGCCACCACAAGGAGCGCAGCTCAAATAGCTATAATTTTAACCCAGGGTAGACTAGCCAACCTGTGAAGCCAATCTCCTGCCTCACCTCTGAGAGAAATCGATGTCTCCTTTGAAGAAGGGGCAGGGGAGTCCTGGAGTCATCTCATATCCCCTGGAGAGAGCTGATTACTAAATTCCCATTGTGCATGTTTAGACCTTGGAAATTGGAATGCTTTGACTTATTTAATAAAATAAATATATATACTTGATTATCCAGACTTTAAAATGGCCCAGAAGATGTTAATAATGCAGATTAAAATTAAATTCGATATAAATACCTTTTTTTGAGAGCTCGTTGTTAGACACTTACCACTGCCTGGCAGGGTAAACAAAAGAAACTCTAGAGATATCGATTTATGTCTTCCTCTGAGACCCATCTAGGCAGACCCATGTGGACCTGCATAGCTGATACAGCAAAACCCACAGACACCCACACACAAGGCAGTTAACTACAAGCTCTTTATGAAGGGAGTGAGAGAGGGCACTAGCACTGCCAGAGAGCCGTACTTGATATACAAAGATGGTGCTCTGGTTTTGAACCAGTGAGACACCTGCTTGCTCTATCTTCATTTCTCTGTGATCATTTGTAAGTTGGCTGGGCAGATTATGTCAGGGAAGGGAATAAGCATTTATAAAGCTCCCTACTGTAACTAAGCAGCTTACAAATGACTCATTTGATCATCATAGCCCTTCAAGGTAGAGGCTGCAAATGGAAATTAAATGACCTGATCAGGGTGAGGCCAGATTTGAACTTCTCTTCCTGCTTAGTGCACTATCCATTGTACCACCTAGCTGCCTCAATAGGACATAATATGCAACTACACACAAGAACAATAAATGTTCCACATTGGGAAGAAACTCTTGGCTTTGGCCTTGGCCTCAACTACATCATATGCTAACCAAACCCAGTGAGGTAACCAGCCTTAGCCAGAGCAAAATAGCTGGTCTGGACCTGAACTTTTTGGAGGAACAAATTTAAGAGGCATCACAGGCTTAGGAATGAGCCAGTATTTAGGATGTCAATACATAAAAGAAGCCTTTAAGCCTTGTTTTTGTAATTGGTTATTATGGAAATTGAATGTGCTATTCACTACACACATCAAGCTAATGAAGCATTCAGCTGCTTCCCCACTAAGGAAGCCATTCACCTTCAGTGCTGAATTCCTAGCCAAATTGACATCCTATAAAGCTCTATTGGAGTTCTCACATCCAAATGTGATCATGGGCCTGAAACAGGGCAATGTGCAGGTAGACACAAAGAGACCGGGCAACCAGCCAAGTGATTAGGGAGCGGGCTCCCAGATCGGAGGGGCTCAGCTAAAAAAAGTCTGTGGTTGGCAGTGAGGAATTTCACATTTTACCTGAGGTTTTCGAGACTATCTGAAAGCACTTAAAGGAAGACTACAGAAAGTCAAAATAAATACATGATTAACCTGTTTCAACTGCTAGGATTTCACTGAACATCAACCAAGTGTCAACTCAGCCTTAAGCCCTAACTCAGGATCACAGAAGAAATACATAGAAAAATATAGTATAAAGTTAAAAGCAGGAGTAGGCAGAAAGCCAGAAAAGAGAAAATAGTCAAAATGCATTTTTAACTGTCTCTGTTTCTGTCTTTCTATCTCTGTCTCTGTCTCTGTCTCTGTTTCTGTCTCTGTCTCTGTCTCTGTCTCTCTCTCTCTCTCTCTGTCTCTCTCTCTCTCTCTCTCTCTCTCTCTCTCTCTCTCTCTCTCTCTCTCTCTCCCTGTCTTTTTCCTTCTATTTCTCCATCTCTCTCTCTCTCTCTGTATCTCTCTTGGTATCTCTCTCTGTATGTGTGTCTCTGTGTTTCTCTCTCTGTCTCTCTCTCTCTCTCTCTCTCTCTCTCTGTCTCTCTCTCCCTCTCCCTCTCCATTTCTGCCTCTCTCTCTCTCTGTATTTCTCTTGGTATCTCTCTCTGTATGTGTCTCTGTGTTTCTCTCTCTGTCTCTCTCTGTCTCTCTCTCTCTCTGTCTCTCTGTCTCTCTCTGTCTCTGTCTCTCTCTGTCTCTCTCTGTCTCTGTCTTTGTCTCTCTTTGTCTGTCTCTCTGTCTCTCTCTCCATCTCTCTCTCTGTCTCTGTCTCTCTGTTTTTGCTCATCTATCTGTCTATCTCTCCCTTTGTATCTCAGTTGAGCTGAATTGCCTCACTCCCATTGGGAAGGTCATTCACTCTCTATTGTCTTGTATGTGTGTGTATATAAATATTTTTAAAAATTTGATTTCTGTTTTGCTATTGACTTGGATAAATTACATTCCTTGCTAAAATGAGTTTTGCTAAATAAGAATGATTTTTACATTATTATATATAATATGCAATATATACAATAAATTACAAGATTATTAACCTTGATGATTAAAAATGGAGTCCATAACACCAAATCCAAGTCAAAATCAGGGATTATAAAGGTATTCATTCTAGATAAGAGATGCCAGAATGTCCAAACTAGAGCAGTAGAGTTGGGTAAACAGTAAAGAAAAGGATGAACTGAGATGAAAAGCCAGGAACAAAATGCTAGGGGAATCAAATAAGATGTGACAGCTATTGCTTAACAAACACCATGGTCCTAGGAAAAGAGCCAGTTTGTTCTTCTCAGTGCCTTTTCTGGGATATTCCTTTTAACAGTGGGCCAACATATGCCAACCAGGCTCTTTCTCCTCCCAAGAAGGGCCACCTGGTCAAGAGCAGAGATCTAAATGCCTTTGTTTTTAAATTAATGTAAACGTGGTCTTCCTGACTCTTCATCTATCACTCAGATGATACTATGGACAACACCATCTCTGTTCTCATTTTAAGCTGTGAAATTCTGACCTAATGGACCTGAACTCTTTGTCTCTGCCTGACTTCAGTCTTCTTTCTTCCTTGATCTCAGGATTTTGTCTATTCCTGATTCCAGGCCAGTGTAGATGAATAGAATCAGAAGATAGTAAGTGAGGACCAGAGGGCAAAGTTCCCATAAAGAGGAAGAGACAGAGCTAGATCCTTTGAGGAATAAGCAGTTCCTTGCAGGCTAAGGAAAGATAATGAGGTTCTGCAGTTTCCCTCTAAAGAAGGATGATTCCATAAGGAAGAAGATCTCCATAAGTGACTAGTAATTGCAGCAGCTCTTAGGGAGCCTGATCACAGCATTGGGAAGGTACACCCTCTTCCTGATACTTTAATCCTAGATTAAAGAGAAATCAGAGACACTCCTAAAATTTGTCAAACTGTTCTCCACTCCCAGTGATTCACATGGAGACCAACACTATTGCCAGAAGAGATTTAGAAAACAGTGTTGTGGATTTAGAAGTCCTAAGCAAGAAATTGAAAACTCCAGTAGTGTTTTTTTTAATAACTATAGCCAATTAAAGGCAAAGACTTCAAGAAGAAAACAACAGATGCTGCTTAAAAAGATGGTGTCAGAGACTAAGATATGGATTTCTGGACATGGTTTAAAATGCAAGAATAATAGATCTTTGAACTTGGACAGAGTACCCCAATCAGGGTAGTAAGACTGCATTTTCCTGTAATTATAATGTAATTATAATCAAAAAAGCTTTACATCAAAGTGATCCAAACTTCAATGTACAATCTTCTTTTTCTGTTTTATTGAATATATGAAAGTGCTCATTTTATTTGGTAATTATTAAGTTTTGAATAATATCTTTTAAATGTTTAAAAGGAAGATGCTTTATGTTTAAGTGCTCTAAAGTAAAAAGAAAAAAATTGCTGAGATAAAAATCTTCCTATTGGGGGCAGCTGGGTAGCTCAGTGGATTGAGAGTCAGGCCTAGAGAGGGGAGGTCCTAGGTTCAAATTTGGCCTCAGACACTTCCCAGCTGTGTGACCCTGGACAAGTCACTTGACCCCCATTGCCTAGCCCTTACCATTCTTCTGCCTTGGAGCCAATACACAGTATTGACTCCAAGACCAAAGGTAAGGGTTTAAAAAAAATCTTACTATCTAAATATCATACACCCATGGTGACAATGGCATGTATGCCAAAGAGGGCACTCAGAGACCTCTCTGTGGGCATGTGTGCAGTAGCCCCAGCACAGAGTTTGCCAGAGTTCATTACTAGAGCGCTGGAGGGATGTGGGGCCAGGCTGTTCCCCTGCCCCTCTCCACTGGCATCTGAACTCTTCTAAAAGATTTGCTGTCACTGTCATAAACAGAAGTTACAAGTCAGAAAGGAGAGTTGTATAGATAATCAGCAATTCACAACATAAAAGAATCCAAGAAAATGCTAACAATAAAGTGCCTTGCATCAGAGCGATACACAAGTGTACAAAGTGTGGGTAACTAATTAGACTAAAGATCCTAATGACAAGTGGCAGATTTGTCCTGATAGGTCTCACTGAGATTTGGTGGAATGGCACCCATGACTTGTATATGGTTCAGGAAGGGTTTACCTTATTCAAAAGGAACTTAATAAAGTGGGGAGGGAATCGGAGATGAGACATTTCATATTTTTTAAAGACTTATGAGAATATATCTAGGAATCAAAGGAGGAGAATTATAATTTATAGCATTTGGATGAAAGTAAGTAGAAGAATCAACACTGATATTGTCATGGTAGCTTTTATTCCTATTAGAAATCTTTTAGCCAGAAACAGAAAAGTTAGCACTTTTTTGACTGCTTTAATCATAATTTCATTCTTTAAAAGGTCAAAACAAAAAAGGGGAACTGCTATGCTGCATCTGATTCTCAGTATCAAAGAGGAAATAATTGCAAAGTAGAAATAATGAGAAATTTGAGGGAAAGCAGTAACTACATCTAACCCTAATAAAAGAAGAGAAGAAATATGGATCTAGTCTGCTATTCATCCTACATTTGGGAAGAGTATTTTTAGGAATTCAGAAGAAAGATAGGTGAAATGTAGTAGTCTAAAACTTTATATTTTATATTCCTATCACTATGCATAGTGCCTGGTTTATTTTGTTGATAAATCATTTTTCAGTAATGTCTGACTCTACATGACCCCATTTGGGGTTTTCTCGGCAGAGGCATTGAAATGATTTGTCATTTACTTCTCCAGGCATGGAATATAGTAGGTAAGTAATAAATACTATTAACTTGACTTGACTAAAAAGGAAATCAACCCAGGAGAGATGGGTAGAGCTCAAAAATGTAATCCTAAAGGCACACATAAAAACAACTTTGATGAGGAATAAAAAGGGATGCTGCTTTAAAAGTCTGATGTAAGTATTCAGGGAACTTATTGATCAACTTAGATTTTTAAAAGGCATATTCAAAAAAGCATCCATATTCCCTCTGTCCCTTCAACCACTTCATTTCCTGTTACAAAACCTTCCGTATCAACTGTACCTCTTCAATCCCCTACAATTCCTTAAATATAACAAAAGACAGAAAACAGGTAGATAATGGGGAATCAATGAAAAAGTATAGTATCAATGAAACCATAAGGGTGGTGTGAACAATATGGAAAGTTCACAATAAGCTAAGATTAGCAAGGAAATAAAAAGGTAACACAAAGGGTGTTTTTCAGCAATACTGGGCAAAAGAAGACAATCAAATAAGGGCACAAAGGACAATAACAAATGATAATGAGAAATAGAAATACTTGATTCTTCTTTCATCTTTGTTTTCTCTTCTGTGGAGAAAAAACTTGGGCTTTGGAAAAGATAAAACCAAAATGGATAATGGGCAGTTGAAATATAAAATAATTAAAAGGCAATAAGACCACCTAGGTCCTAAATGAATTTAAGTTACCAAAATCAAATGAACTATATTCCAGTGTCCCCAAAGAACAACTAAATGTGATCACCAAGCTACTTTAAGTGATTCTTTTTCTTTTTCAAACTTGTCTTCATTAATAAGTCTTTTCTCTCTCTCCTACCCCCCATAAAAAAGAAAAACAAATCTCTCATAACAAATATACATAGTCAAGCAAAACAAATTTCCACATTGGCCATGTCTCAAAATGGGTGTCTCATTTTGTACTTTGGCTCCATCACCTCTCTATCAATAGCTAAGTAGTATTCTTTATCAATCATCATATTCCTCTGCAATTATTGTTTGTTGTGTTGATAAGAGTTATTAAATCTTTAAAAATTTTACAATATTGTTATTTATAAACTGTTCTTCTGGTTCTGCCCATTTAAATACACATCAGTTCATACATCTTTCCAAGTTTCTCTATATCTTTTCTTACATAATTTCTTACAGCATGGTAGAATTCCATTATATTCACATGCAATAATCCATTCATTTCACAAATAATGGGAATTCTCTTAGTTTCTAATTTTGATACTACAAAGAGAGATGCTAACAATATTTATGTACACATGGGTAATTTTCCTCTTTATTCTCTTTGGTGAATAGATATAGTAGTGGCATCATGAGGTCTAAGGGAATGCACAATTTATTGCTATTTGGATCACATTTCCAAAATTTTTCCAAAATGTTTGGACCAATACACCTACTCCTGTTCATTTGTTCTTTAAATTTCTTTTTTGTACTCCTTTCCAAAAAGGATTTATCTCACTCCCTTTATTATTATCCTTTCTTTCTGTTTACTCTAGACACTCATTCTTTGATTCAGAGTCCCTATAATCATCTTCTTGTTGTTCATTTATTGCAATCATGTTAAACTCATCATAACTCCATTTAGGGTTTTCTCAGCAAAAATACTGAAGTGGTTTGCCATTTCCTTCTCCAGCTCATTTTACAAATGAGGAAACGTAAGCAAACAAGGTTAAGGGTCTTGCCTAGGTAATACAGCTAGTAACTGTCTGAGTCCAGATTTGAACTCGGGTTTTCCTGGCCCTGTGCTCTATGCACTAGACCACCTCTTCTAGCCACTTTCTTTTCTCTCTATTCTTTATAAAACTCAAGTTCCCAAAGTATCCATTCTAGGCTTCATCCTCTAGTTACTCTGCCAGTGTCCCATGGTAAAGTCCCTCTTCCCTCCACTCCTCGTCATCTATATCCTCTCTTATTGGCCTTTTTTTTTTTTTAAACTACATTTACCTGGAAATCTCTCTATGTCTGTGCTAGTCTACTCTTCCAGGTGCCAATTGCCCCCAAGGGTTCCAACTTCCCCCCTTCCTGGGACAAGTAGTTTTTTTTTTAAATACCAAATCTCCTACTTCTCATCCAAATTAAGGTCTTAATCTCAATTTATCCATAGGAGCCTTCATCATTGGAAAACTCTTCCACCTCCTAAATAAGGCTTCTTTCCCTTCTCTTTCTTTTTAATTTTTCTGTGCTTTTCTTACTTTCTTTTCTTTTCTTACTTTGGGATCTTCTCTTTCTGAGACTATAGAGGTCACGAAAAAGAAATGTACCTTCAAGAGGAAATATATTGATTGGGAAGGACTTAGATGGATTGGTGATTAAAAAAAAAAACACCTAGGGACCTTCCCAGGGCCAATGAAGCACAAACCCTTTGAGACTATAAGAAAACAAGTTTATTTTACTTATTGAGATTAGGGAAATGACAGGTAAGGTCCTAATTCTACATGACTCTATCTCCTCCCACTTTCTATACTCTCACAAGAGAGTTCTTCTGATCTTCTTTAAACCCTTCTTAGTCATTTCCTGCTCTTTCTAACCTCAAAAAACCATCTGACTACCTTGCTAAACTAAATATCCCAGATTATCTCTAAAAGACTGAGCAGACTGGACTCACAGGTGGACTAAGTCCTTCCCCAAGCCTGGAGTTGGCTTCGTAGGTAAAACCCAAAGTCCCAGGTGTAAAACTCTTTGGTTTACCTTAGCCAAATTGCCACAGCCATATTGTTCACAGCCAGATTGTTCACAGCACTTCAGGGAAACACATATCTCTTCCTAAGTGTTCTTCCAAACCCAAGAACTTCCAAGTTTTCCCACAAAACTAGTTCCTAGGAGTTTAGGGAGCCACTGTTCTCCTTTCCAGCTCAGAGAAAAGACAGTTCAGGAATGACAGTTTTTCTCAGTTAATTCCCCAAACCCGCCTCTGCAGAGCTTCACCTTCTAGAATCTTTTCCAGGGTTTATGGCTAAATTCTCCTCTCTCCCTTTTAGAGACAACCTTTGAATTTTCCCCTATCCCTTATTCCTTTATCCTTACAGTCACTTTCTTCTCATTGATGGCATTTGATTAAACACTAGCATATCACTCACTCTTTTCTGTCCTTCTGCTCCCCTCTGTTCTTTTCATATACCCTCCTATACTGCCATGGAGTCAAACAAAAGAAGCTTTCACCTCTAGGCAGGGTTTCTTTTAAGCAATAGATTATGGAGTTTATTTTTCTTATCCAGTATATCACTCTTTTTCATTTTGTTGGACTGTTTATTCCATTCACATTTAAAGTTATGTGTTTATGTTTGTCTCAATCTGTCTCTAAAACTATTTTTTAAAGTTATGATTTTTCCCTCATGCTGAAAATACTGTATTATGCTCCTTCAATTACTTTGATCTTTTTTTAAAGGTGCTCCTATTCCCACGGACTCTCCCCATCCCTTTTCATTTGTTACTGCTTTCCCCTTTTTTATAGTTTTGTTTTTTATACCTTTAAAAATTTTTCCTCCCCTGCTTTTATCTGTATATATTTTTGCCTATATATACATGTGTGTGTGTGTATATATATATATACACACACACACATTTTTCTTTTTTTCTTTCTTTCAGTTAGTCAAATACATTCCCCCTTCCTCCCCTCCCTTTCACCTGGTCCCCTGATGACCAACCATAATACCAGAAGACTACTGATAAAGCAAGCTACCAACCTTCTGACAGAGAGATAATGTACTTAGGGTGAAGAATGAGATATAAATATATGTTTTGGACAAAGGCAACATAGAAGTTTGTTTTGCTTGATTAGGCATATTTGTTATAAGGATTTTCTCTTTCTTTATGAATGGGAAGGAGAAGGTGGGAAGGAGAGAAAATTGATTTTTGTTCATTGAAAAAAGTTAAATTAAAAAATACTTATTGAATGAATTGAGAATAAAAAAGCATGACAGAATCTGCTCCTCTTCTGATGCAGAGATATCATCCCAGCCAAGAACTCCAGCTGAAACCAGAAAACAACCACATGATCAGTGGAACCAGCGTGGTTGAATAAGAAGTTATCATAAAACCTGTATAGCTATTTTGAGTAGCAATCACACAAGGTAAGGAGGAAGTACTGCCCAAGTGTCAGAAACTGCATTCAGGGAAAACTTCAGATCTGACCACCGAGGGCAGTAGGATTACATCATCAGAAGATATCAGCGGTCTTTCAGTGTCAGAGGTGGTATTTATTCTTTCCATGTATGTTCTCTGATGATACATTCCCTATAGATGTGTATCTGGCTACAAGTGTTCTCTCTGGGTGGGTATATTCATTTCCTACATTTAAGCACTCTTTTCCATGTATAGCTTCAAGTATTAATGAAAGAGTACATCCCAGTTTTATGAGGGAAATGTTTGATTACTATCTTAGACTATACTATTTCATTAAATATCTTTTATTTGAATGAATTGACTGCTAGCCTGCTTGTAAAGGTGAACATATCAGTGGGGACTCATGAGTTAAGGATTTTACAGAGTAGTTTGGAAATGTAAGAGCCATTTTTTCAGACTTCTTATACCTTATTCCCCAATTTATACTCATTAATCTAGTGACATTGTCTTCCTGACTCTTAAACAAATACAATACTCCATCTCTTGGCTCTGAACATTTTCTCTGGCTGTCCTACATGCCTGGAATGCTCTCTACTACTCTTACTGACTTCCTTCACTTCATTTAAGTTTCAACTAAAATCCAGTCTTTTATTAGAAACCTTCTCTAACCTCTCAATTCTACCATCTTGCTTTTATTAAATATTTTCTATTTATCCTGTATGTAACTTGCTTTACATGTGTTTGTTTGCATGTCCTCCCCCCTTCATCAGATTATGAGCGCCTTGAGGACAGACTGTGTTCTACCTCTTTTTGGTGATTAGCACAGTGCCTGGCACATTACATGTACTTAATTGACTAATTGATTGATAGTTAAGGAGTCTTCCCAGGTAGAACATAGATGAAAAAATGAAGTGTAGAGTGACATCCAAGATCAAACAGTTATTGAATGTCAGAAGTGAAATTCAAATCTACTTCTTTGACTTCAAAGTCGGTGCCCTTTCCACTATCACTCGACTGCTTGGGTTCTATCTTGGCTCATGCTCCATCTAGTAAGAGGAACTTGAATAAAGTCATGTCACTTCTCTGACTCTCATGAGGGGTTTGGATTAGATGATCTCTAATGTCTCTTCCATCTCAGACATTCTCTAGTCTATGAAAATAGTTTTTGTCAGTTAGCATAGGTAGGTAAGAGAAATGATGGGATAAAAATAACATTTGTTGAACATCTGCTGTCTGATATTTCTAGCCACTAATGGGAAAATATCTGCCTTTGGGTTTGTTATTTGAGTAATAGAGTCCTTGTTACAATTTTGGTAAAGAAATTTTCTTTTCCGCCAAAATAAAGCTTGAGATGGTGATAATATTGTTCTTTATAAAAGCAGGCTTGGATATCAGAAAAGCCAAAATATATGTTATATTTCTGGTTTATGTGTTCTTGCCTTTACTTCTGAGACAATAAAAATCAAATGGACAAGGGTATGGTTGATCCAAAAAAGTCCAGACAAGATAGAGAAAATTTTCTTTTTTTATTACTGATAATAGTTGTAAGAATAATTATTCCAAAGTTCCAAAGTGTCACACTGATTATGAACATGTCATCTACCTGGGAATTTTTTCACAGAGCTAGCATTTTCAGTCTTTTATAGGGCATTTTCTAGAAAAGAGCAGCAAAATTTGGAAAGCATTAAAGGGGATCATGTTTTTAAGTGGAAGACTTTCATGCCTCAATAAAGACGACAAGAAAATCATAACAGAAAACAAAGGTTATGCTATCTTCCTTACATTTAATCATCCAACCAAGTCAGATATGACAGGGCCTTAGAGCACAGGCTTAAATGCTACCATATTGATGTTCTCTTACACTTATTTATGTGAATCTAAGTAATAATGTGGGACAGTCAATCAACACATTTTTACTAAGTGCCAAATATGTGCCAGGCAATGTTTCATTCACTAGGATTGCAAATAAAGGAAAAAGACAGTCCCTGTCCTCAAAGAGCTTGACAGTCTAATGGGGAAAATGACATACTTACAACTATATAAAAACCAGACATATACAAGATAAATTAGAGATCATCAAGAAAGGGAAGGCACTAGCATTAGGGGGGATTGGGAAAAACTTCTTGCAGAAGGCAGAATTTTAGCTGAGCTTTGAAGGAAGCTAGGGAAGTTAGAAAGATGAAATGAAGAACAGTATTCTGTAAATGAGGAGTGACAAGTGAATATATCCAGAGTTGGGAAATGGAGTGGACCAAAAATTTATCGGAGTGTTGGGGAGGGAGTATAAGACATAAGCAGACTAGAATAGTAGGAAGGGACCAGGTTATGGAGGACTTTAAAAGCTAAACAGATGACTTTGTATTTACTTCTGGGGATAATAGCCACTGGAGTTGATTGAATGGTGTTGGGCATGGGGAGAGGATAACATGGTCAGATCTGCCCTTTAGGAAGATCACTTTGGCACATGAGGAGAGGGTAGACTGGAGTTGTTGGTCCTTCGTTTCCTCAAGTATAAATTGGATTTAAGTGAGGCAAAGTTGCACAAAATAATTTGGTTCACTCTTCTTCCAGTCCTCTGAGGTTAGCAGCAAGACTAAAAGTTGAAATGATAGGCAGTGGCCTGTGTATTAGTGAGGGGGACTTCAAAGTTCAGCTAATTGGAGGAATCAATATACAGTGACACTTCCTTTTTTCCTCCTCTCCCCCCAAGTTGAGCTGTTACCACTGGAGTCAGTCAATTTAGATTAAAGGGTAAATCTGTTTTCCCCTCAATCTCCTTCTTGAAATGATGGGGGGTTTTGAATCTTCCCTCCTAACACACGGATTCTGATTCAAGTTTTATTATAAATTAAGATGTCTAATTTATTTGGATCTAAAGAGTTGAAAGGGAAATGAAAGGACAGGGGAAGAGAAAAATCTTTAAGGTATCTTCCCTATAAAGCTCTTGAGGGTTTGACCTAGGGAATCTTCTTCAGAAATCAGCTCTGGGTTCCCCTAAGGGAAAAAGAGAGTCTTTATCCCAAAGACTGGCACCAGTTGAGAATTGAGATCTTGTTCTACTCAAGCAAAGACTTGAGAGATTTTGTGTATATTCCCAGTCAAGTAGTTCTCCCTCCCAGCTCCAAAGATAAGAAGAACCTTGGGTTTTCTCCTCCAGCTGCTTTTGAGCCTGGCTGGAATTCCATCTCATCCCCTCAGGTCTTGTGGGGTTCCATCTGCTCATCTTCTGAAGCATTTCTTCAAATTTTCAAATTTTCTTTGCTTCTGATCATTACCTTGTACACACCTGGGATGCAGTAGGTGACCTTGACTTCTATGATGTCTAATCAAACTCTAAGTCCTCCACAAAATACCTGCTTAAGCCACCTTCATGGCCATGGGAACCAATTGTTCTCATCTGTCCCTTCCACTGGGAGAAGTCTTTTCAAAGTAGACACTCCCCTAACTCACCAACAGGTTTGAGGATTATTGTTTGGTCACCTTCAACCTGGTTTAGATCTTCTGCCAAGATGGATAGGTGAGAGTTGGGTGGCAGGTAGACACCAAAGGTGAATGATCAGCCGTAAAAGGGCTAAGAAAGCCCTCACACCAGAGATATGGCCTCTCTGAACATCCCAAATGCCCCATCGATTGGAGTCAGGTGATATTAAGGGGGGGGCAAAAAGAATGAGCAGACTATTGCAATTATCAAGGCATGAGATAATGAGGAACTGGACTATGGTGCTAATAGTTTCAGAGTAAAGAAGGCGGAATATATGAAAGGTTATGAAATTAGCTTTTCTTTTAATATAGCTAGGGGGAGAAAGGAGTGAAGAATGTGCCTGGAAGGCCAGACTCTAAATCCTATGAAACCAGCTGATGTCTTGTAAAATTAAATATTTTGTGAAACATGATTCTGATTAATGATTAGTTCCCATATCAGTGATTCAGGAAATTATCTTGTCTCCTTTCCATTAACTAGGTTTTTATTTTTGGTGGCGGTGCTATAATCCACCCAAATTTCAAGTTCAAATAAATTCATACTCGGAAAGTGGCCAATAAAAGATTAGTACAGAATGATAATCTGACAGTATTCACCAGCACTTAGTTGAGCTTGGCCTAAATAGACTGCTTCTACCTAAGCCACTTTCTAGGAAAGAAGTAAATAATATTCCCATTTGAAGAATAATCTTTGGATACCTCACTTAAGGTTTAATGATTTCACTTAGTTAAATAAGTCTTCATATGATGAGTGGAACACTGTTTAAAGTCCATTAAGAAGAATCGAGGAGGACAGCTGTCTTTTGATGTAGTTGATTTATCTTTTAGTGTTTTCTTTATATGTTTCAGATTCTTGGGGTGCCATTTAGAAGAGCATTAATTTAGAAAGGGATAGATTGAAAGCTGAGGATTTGGGCTCCACTGATGCCCAAGGAAAAATGGAGAGAGCTGGAGTTTCATTTTGGGAGATTTTTCTACCCCAAATTACAAAGTCAATGATGGAGTCTCTGATGACTAGTCTTTAAGTTTCTTTTCTCTAATTCTTCATAGGAACCCTTAGCTCTTATTGTCTTTCTCATCTTGCTTTCTGGGTTATTCCTTTTTATCTGATACTATGTCAATCATCTCAACACCTTTGAAATTAAGGCAGCATCAAATATCATGAAAATAGCTTGGCCAATAATACTAATTATTCTTTTGAATAGCTTTCAACTGAAGGAACCCCAAAAGGTCCATCTATAGGGTAAAGACCAAAGGGTTGAAAGCTCATATGGCCCTCAATGGGTTTTCATCTTGGCTGGATTTCATCAGTAGCTGTATCCTAGGGATTATGTAAATATTTTATGTTCACAGAACCTCACTCTGGGCACAGTCCCAAATAAAACTTAATATTTGGAATATTGTGTTCCTCAACAGTCTGGTCTCAGACTTATAAAGGATATCTTAAGTGAGAAATACATTAACAAAACCTGTAGCAGACACATTTTTCATAATGTTTGGGTGGGGGTGAAAGAGATATATAGAACCTGTCATCAGCATTCTTTTACCAAGTGCTTACTACATGTGGGTGCTGAAATTATCCAGATCTTTGACTTACAGTGACCTCTTCATGCCTTTTCCCAAGTCATCAATTAGTTAACCTCCCACTCAAGTTAGGTCTGTGCATTTTTATTGTTATCGTGATTTTTAAACGAAACTGATAGATATATTTTGACTTAAAATTCAATTTAGCAAAAGACTAAAATTTTTTAATATGAGGTAGACATCTTTAGCTACTGTATGAACACTAGCCAATTGATAAGGTGGATTTTCATTTTTTTGGTAGTCTTTAATCTGTAGGGTATCTTCTATAGCACTGAGACACTTTCTCTCATTATGGGCTTCCATAAAAGCTTTCCCAGACAGAAATGGGTCAGTGCCCACTCAAAATCATACTTTAGAAGCCTTGATGAACACTGATGAATTTATTTTTACCCTCAAGACCCACTTGTTTAAAGCAAAAGACATAAGTCAAGGAACATAGCAATGAGTTCTCTATGAGCTCATTGGTACAGTTGCCCACAAATTACCATGCAACTGGTAAGAGAGAAGGCACAAACACAGAGAACATAAGCAAACATGGAACATGGATAGAGGGTATACCTATAGTCATGTAGGGACAGCTGGGTGGTACAGGGGATAGAGTGCCTGACCCTGGAATCAAGAAGACCTGTATTCCAATCCAGCCTCAGATACTTCCTTGCTGTGTGACCCTGGGCAAATCACTTAATCCTATTTCCTCATATGTAAAATGAATTAGAGAAAGAAATGGTAAACCACTCCAATATCTCTACCAAGACAATCCCCAAATGGATACAAAAAGTCAGACATGACTGAAACAACTAAACACTATTATGAAATAAATGTTAAATGCCAAAACCCTTTGTGATAGGTATATACCAGTGGAAGGCATAGGAGTTAGAAACACATTGATCAGGGTGTATACATGGCCAGAATGATTCCCCAATGCTGCAAGGCTGCCAATATATTATAGTGATATTTTGCTATTTTGTTATGTCATCACACGGCTTCTCATTCTTAGGCATGTCACCTCTACAGACCTTATTGTCTCTGGTGGGTCCTAGGTATCCATTGCTGCATTGTATCTTCACTCCCTATTAGGTATTTCTGGTTGGTTAGTTGTTTTTTAAATCCTACTCTTAGCTCTTTTCTTCTATTTACTCAGATGTAGTGACAGGGAAGCTTCTCCTTGACAAATATATGTTGACAACTCTTTTGGTCCCTAGCCAAGACTTTTTGCCACTGTATTTGGTGAAAGATAGCCAGCAAAAGTTAGTTAAAACATCCCTGTGCTAAGGTTAGTTCTATTCTTTTGACTACTTCTAACTATTGCTAATTCAAAGTCCATAATCTCAGGTAAACTATCTAATTTAGGGTTAGAAAGTTCTATTTAATTTCCATTTAAACTGTGATGGAGATCTTGTGCTCCCCAAAACAATTTTTGGGCAAGAGTTTAAAAATCTCACAGGACCTGTGTGAAGGCTCTGATTTGTAGTAGGATATTTGTTAATTAAGAATTAATTAAGTAGGAGCTAGGAAATAAAAGATGTAGCATAAGTTATTGATAAATGCATAAGAGATTTATAAGGCAGGTCTCTTTAAAAAATCTGAATAGAATCTCCAATGGACTTATGGGTAAGAGAGAATTTTTCCAGAGTGCTTTGGGAGAAAGTTACTCAACTGACACTGCACTCTGCAGGCTAACCTTGTCCTGAAAGGATGTCCTAAGAGCCACTCTGTGAGATTTCATATTAATTTGTTTATGGTTTTATTGGGGGTTTTGGTTTTATATGAGTATTCTCTTACAACAATGATCAATATGGAAGTATGATTCACATGCGAATACATGTATCATCCAGATCAAATTGCTTATCATCTCCAAGAGGGGGAAGAGAAGGGAGGGAGGAAGGGAGATAATTTGGATCTTATAATTTGGGAAAACATGTGTTGAAAACTGTTGTTACATGTGATTGGGAAAATAAAATCTTTGAATAAAAAATCCACCTTATTCATATTCATGTTATCTTTTCATTAACATATAAGCTTCTTGAGGGCAAGGATTATTTTTTCTTTTTATTTCTACCCTCAGTGTTTTATAGATAATGTGTTTAATAAATCAATAGTCATTGATTGATTTGAAACCCAGCTAGCCTAAACTCCTCATTTTATAAACAAGTAAACTGAGACCCAGATAGTTTAAAGGTAATCCAAGTAGTGGCAAAAGTGAGATTCTAACCTGAATTCTTTAACAATAAATCCATTGTTTGTTCTGTTCTCCTATATTTGGATTAGGAAATGTAAAGTTACTGAACAACTTGAGCATTATATATTACAGTTTTGTATAAAGAGTTATTTTTATTTTTTTACATGTGTAATATGGAGATTTTAGGAGGGAATGGGAAAGGGAAACAGATGGATCCATTAATAAAATATATTTTAAAAGGGGGTTATTAAACCAAACAGGGATAATGAGAATCAGGGAGTGGCTTATCTATGATCACCCAGAGTTTAACACACTAAGGTTTATAATCTAAGCTTAATCTAACGAATTAAAAGGTAAATAAAAGATAAAGTCCAAAAGGACCCAGATTCTCACAAACTCCAGAGTCCTTAGTAGGGTCAGGCTGAAGAATCCAGATGTAGGGTCCTTACAAGATTCAGGAAGGGAGGAAGTTCACACTCTACTCACATCTGTCCTCCAGTGTGAAAGGGAAACACACACTCAACCTTTTCTTGAGGATAATCCAAGTGACGCAGCTTCAAAGATGATTTCTTCAGGGAGACCCTTTGACACACAGCCTTTCAGTCTGCCACCCAGATTGAGAAAGACAGTTGTCAGTTTCCCCCAACTGTCTTAGAATTCTGACTCTGTCAGCTCTGTAGAATCTTGGTTTGAGGGATGTCAATCAGATGTGCAAACGTTCCTTGCTACACATGTTAAAATTTTTAATAATCATTTTCTGACATTTTGTGGTCCATGTTCTCTCCTTCCTTCCTTTTATTCTCTACTCCCCAAGATGACAGGTGATATGATATAGGTTGTACATGTGCTTTCATACAATATATATTTTCATATTTGTCATGTTGTAAAATAAGATGTATGTTGCTTATATAAGAAAAAAAAACTTCATCTGCATTCAGACTTCATCAGTTCCTTCTATGGTGGTGGATAGCTTTTTCCATCATGAGGCTCTTGGAGTTATTTTTTATCCTGCATTGTTGATAATAATTAATCACAGTTGATCATCATACATTATTGCTATTACTGCATATTATGTTTTCCTGGTTCTGCTCACTTCACTTTTCATCACTTCAAAAGTTAACTTATTTAAAAAATTTAAAGACACTCTACAGAGACTTCAAGGATGTTTTAAGCATTAACTATAACTTAAATTTCATAAAAGATTCATTAGTTCTCTAAAAGTAAGCTTATAATTATGTTTCATCTCAAATATTTGTAATTAAGTTTGGCTTTTCTATTTTCCTTTCAGTAATGGTGACTACTTTCAATTTTGCATTGACTTTTTCTGATGATCAACTAGCAGTTCCTAGTACAGTGTCTTAAGAATAGTTAGCACTCAGTAAAATGCTTTTAACAAATCTCTTCCCCCAAATAACATTAAGAAACTTGATTTCATGTTCTAAATCTCTTATAATCAGAGAGATGCAAATAAAAACCACTCTGAGGTATCACCTCACACCTAGCAGATTGGCTAACATGACAGCTATGGAAAGTAATGAATGCTGGAGGGGATGTGGCAAAGTCGGGACATTAATTCATTGCTGGTGGAGTTGTGAACTGATCCAACCATTCTGGAGGGCAATTTGGAACTATGTCCAAAGGGCGATAAAAGACTGTCTCTGCCCTTTGATCCAGCCATAACACTGCTGGGTTTGTACCCCAAAGAGATAATAAGGAAAAAGACTTGTACAAGAATATTCATAGCTGTACTCTTTGTGGTGGCCAAAAATTGGAAAATGAGGGGATGCCCTTCAATTGGGGAATGGCTGAACAAATTGTGGTATATGTTGGTGATGGAATACTGTTGTGCTAAAAGGAATAATGAACTGGAGGAATTCCATGGAAACTGGAACAACCTCCAGGAATTGATGCAGAGTGAGAGGAGCAGAACCAGGAGAACATTGTACACAGATACTGATACAGTGTGGTACAATTGAATGTAATGGACTTCTCTACTAGCAGCAATTCAATGACCAAGGACAATCCAGAGGAACTTGGGAGAAGAACACTCTAAACATCCAGAGAAAGAACTGTGGGAGTAGAAACACAGAAGGAAGACATTTCCTTGATCACATGGTTCAATGGGAATATGACAGGGGGGATGTAGACACTAAATGATCACTCTATTGCAAATATTAATAATATGAAAATAGGTCTTGATCAATGATACTAGTAAAAACCTAGTTGAATTGCTCATTGACTATGGGAGGGGGGAGGGAGAAGGGGAGGGAAAAACATGAATCATGTAACCATGGAAAAATATTCTAAATTAATTAAATAAAAATTAATAAATTTTAAAAAGAAACTTGATTTTGTTATCTTTGGAGTACCTATCTACTCACTGGAGCTCACTGAAAGAAAGCTGTTCTATTTGTCATTCATTTGCCCACAGTGAGAGTGGGTCCTCCTCCCATCACAAGACTTAAAGAGTAGCCACAACTCTACTGTTAAATTGCATTTATTCCCATTTGAAAATAAATGTGACATGTTGGAGATTCTACTAATGGAATTTACCAATGGAATATGTGGATCAGAGCAAGGTTATGCATCACCTCTGTAAAGGTTTTTTGCTAATAGGATAAATAATTCAGTTGTGGGGGTCAAATGTTCTTGGGTGCCTCTCTCTTTGTGTCAATAGGTATGTTTTCCTTGTCCTATGACTGTTTCCCTGGTAAGTATTATCTGCCTGGTCACGCTGCTGGACCTCCTGATGACTTCAAGCACAAAGTATATCAAGGGGATTACTTTGCTTATGCTACTTCATGAACCTGTGATAAATCAGCAGCAAAAAACCCCAAGGGAAGCTGTATCCTTGACAGGACTTCTGAGCTCAAGAGATTCTATTTAAATACACAACTGCTGGTGGACAGATGCTACATGCTGCTAACTCATGCCTTCATTGACTCTACCTCCCTCAGCCTCCCGGCCTTTCTGTTTGGAGGGCTGAATGGCAGTGTACCAAATTCCCAATGCCTTCCTTTACAGAGGGCAGAAACTGGACTCTCAGATCATTCCACTTTGCACCTGCTGCCCTGTCCTAACTGGTGTCAACTCCATGAAACAAGATACTCCTTGGTGTCCCCATTCCCTTCTGTCCTTTCATTTCCTGCCTCCTTTTGTGTATTGTCTCCCACTTTAGATTGTAAGTTTGTGAAGGGTAGGAACTGCCTTTCTTTTTATCTGTGCTGCTTAGCAAAGTGTCTGACATGTTGTAGGTGTTTAATAAATGTTTATTGGACTGATTAAATTAGCACAGGAGTCCAATTTATAGCCTAGGTCTTTCCCTGTCTTCCTATTCATAAAGCCTCAGCCTCACACTTGTTAGATCCTTAATACATTCTTCTTGGCTTGACTATTTGACTTCATATCCAGCCCCATCCTACCTTTCTAGTCTTCTCATACTTGATTCCATGCTCTTAATAATTCCATAACACTGACCTGTTTGCTGTTATTGGACAAGACATTCCACCTATGGACTCTATGCCTTTTCATTGGTTCTCCCCTATGCCTAGATTATTCTCCATGATTGCTTCTACCTTCTGGTTTCCTTGGCTTCCTTTAAGACTCAACACTAATGTCACCTTCTGAAAGAAGCCTTCACATCCCTCCTTCCCATCCCACTCCTCTCCCCTACTGCTAGTACCTTGTTTCTGAGATTATCTCCCATTTACACTATATACATCATATGTGTACATAGTTGTTCGTATAGTTTCTCTCTTTAGAATATTATCTTTTTGAGAGCAAAGGTCTTATTTTTGCCTTTTCCCTTCATCCTCAGTGTTTAATGGTGCATAATGAGTACATAATAAATACAGATCAAATGACTGACACCTTTGGAGACCATTACCTCTATACTATGATAAGTCCCTTCCTAGGCTTCTTCCCCTGACAGAATTAAAAGGAAAATTAGGATGCTTAGTTTAATTATGATTTCCCAACCCATATGATAGCAATTATCATTCCATGTCATTTAGAGTCACAGAAAGAATCCCAGAGGTCACCTGGCCTAACCTCCATCATAAGAGAAACCTCCTCTATGACATCCTGGCAAGTAGTTATCCAGATTTCACTGAAAGACCTGCACCACTGATCAGTTAATTAATCCATAAAGATTTATTGAGCACCTACAATATGCTAAGCACTGAGAATAAAAACCATAGCCTCTTGTTTCAACCCATGCCACTTTAGGAGCAGCTCTAATTGCCATTAAAATTTTTTTACACATCAAGCCAAAATTTGCTTTTCTGTAATTTCTGCCTACAGATTCCAGTTCAGTTTTCTGAATTTAAACTAAATAAATGGAGACGCTTTTTCATATTTTAGCCCTTCAGATGCTTTAAGTCAGTTATTTATTATCCCCAAACTCCCAGGTTTTTTCTTCTCCAAGCTAAATATCCATTGTTCATTTAGCCAGTTCCCATATCAGCATCTCTTTGAACTCATGACCTGCTTTAGTTTGTCAACATCTTTCCTAAAATGGGGTACCCAAAATTGAACACAGCATATCAGGTGTCATAGGACTAATGGTCTGAAAACTATGTATATATTCATGTAACCTGAGCATCAGCTTTTTTGACTCATCACCTTACTGATATGAAATCAGCGTTTAGGTCACCTTCACATAACTTATAATCTAATCTTTCCCTATCCTATACTGGGGCAGTTGATTTTTTAAACCCAAGTATACAATTCTACTTTTATTTGATTAAATGTAATCTTAGTGTTGGTTTGCCATTTTAGGCTGTGGAAGTTCTTAATGTTCTGACTCGATCAACTACCATGTTAGGAATTCCCCTGAGATCTTTTTTTGAAGATTTCTTAGTTTGTATGTTTCTAATCATATTTCACTTTAGTCTCTTAAAAATCACTTAGCCAAAATGACACAATAATGGATCTTTTGGACCCTCTCCTGAGCTTTTTGAAATCTGAATTCCTCATAAATGAGAAATGGAGCATACATAGTACTCAGTAATTGTTTCCTGTTCCTTGCTACATAGTGAAGGAAGGCTTTTTGGTTGACCATTGATCCAGAAGTGGGAGCCCATCTAAAGGTTCCCTGGGAGAAATTTATTATTTCCCATCTGCTAGGCATGAGGAAGGATTATGAGTCTCTGAGCTCTGGGATATAGGATCCCAACCTTATAGGCAAGCATATGTCTGGGATGGGAGTGTTTTGTTTTTGTATTCTTTCCTTTCCTATAGGAACTCCTTAGGTCTCAAAAAGTCAGAAAAACTATGAGAGTTTGAAGCAGCTGAGCCCTGCAAAGATCACAGACCCAAGGAAGAATCTACAAGATGAAATCCATCACATCAATGAATCAACTCACGGTCTAAGATGCTACAACCTGCAAACAGTAAGCAACTTTGCTCATTAACTGTGCCACATTTAAAGGTAAAGTTAGTGAGACAAACTTTGTAGCAGTTTAGTTTGAGTCCAATCTTCCCAGGCACTAAGATGGTAGAAGAAAATATATGCATTTGGCTTAAAAGTGACATATTTTTGTATTTTTGTCTAGCTATATCTTCCTAATATCACTTTGTACAAACTTTTAAAAAATAATGGAAATATAGTTAATTTGAGCTATGTGGAAAATGTGACACATTCAGATAGAGTAGTGGAAATCATTCATTATTCTCCTGACTGCATATGTTGGAATTGGCTCTGTTGACTAAGGTTCTCTGGGGATACAAAATTGAAGGATATTATCTAATGGAGGAATTTGTTGGTAATCCTCTTATATCATTCATTTCATCATCTGCAGCTTAATAAACCACACATGCACATACAAGCTGTGCTTAACTTTATTTTTTTCAGTTATATGTAGAAACAATTTTTGATAATTGTTTTCTGACAGTTTAGAATTCAGACTTTTCCTCTTTTCTACCCTGCCCTCCCCACCCCACCTGCAAACTGATAAATGGTATGATAGATTATACCTTTACTTTCCTGCAATGCATATTTCCATATTGTTCATTCCATGACAAAAGACACATCACAACACAATAAAACATTTGTGAAGGAAATACAGTGGAAGATGGAATGCTTTTATCTGCATTCAGACTCTAAACAGTTTCAACTTAAGCTGTGGATAGCATTTTCATCATGTTTACCTTGTGGATATCTTAGAACATTGCTTTGCTGATAATAGTTTATCCTTCACAGTTGATCACTGTAATATTTCGGTTACCACATACAGTATTCTAATTCTGCTCACTTTACTTTGCATCAGTTCATATAAGTCTTTCAAGGATTTTCTGAAATCATCCTGTTCATTGTTTCTTTTGGTGCAATAATATTTCATTATAACCATATACTATAATTGTTCAGCCATTCCCCAAGTGATGGATAATCCCTCAGTTTCCAATGCTTTGCCACTTCAAAAAGAGTTACTATAAATATCTTTGTACAAATAGTTCCTTTCTTCTTTCTTATGATCTCTTTGGGTTACATACCCATTAGTAGCACTGCTAGGTCAAAGGATTGTCATAGATTTATGACCTTTTAAAGCATGGTTCCATATTGCTCTTCAGAACGGTTGTATCCATTCACAGTTCCACCAACAATATGTTAGCATCCCACTTTTCCTACATCCCCTCCAG
The DNA here is from genome assembly GCF_027887165.1 of Monodelphis domestica. Classification (NCBI taxonomy): domain Eukaryota; kingdom Metazoa; phylum Chordata; class Mammalia; order Didelphimorphia; family Didelphidae; genus Monodelphis; species Monodelphis domestica. Next base: position 81,560,850 of record NC_077228.1, read on the forward strand.
CTTTTATTATTTCCCTTTTTGATCTTGTTAGTCAATTTGATAGGTGTGAGGTAGTAAATCAGCGTTGTTTTTATTTGCATTTCTCTAATCTACAGTGATTTGGAGCATTTTTTCATATGACTATGGATAGTTTTGGCTTCTTCCTTTGAGAACTGCCTGTTCATATCTTTAAACATTTTCCAATGAGGAATGCTTTGTATTCTTATCAATTTGATTCAGTTCTCTATATATTTGAGAAATTAGATTTTTCTCAGAAACACGTGCTATAATTTCCCCCCAAATTTGTTTTTTGTTTTTTTTAAACCCTTACCTTCCGTCTTGGAGTCAATACTGTGTATTGGCTCCAAGGCAGAAGAGTGATAAGGGCTAGGCAATAGGGGTCAAGTGGCTTGCCCAGGGTCACACAGCTGGGAAGTGTCTGAGGTCAAATTTGAACCTAGGACCTCCCGTCTTTAGGCCTGACTCTCAATCCACTGAGCTACCCAGCTGCCCCACCACCCAATTTGTTATTTCCCTTCTAATCATGGTTGCATTTTTATAAAACCTGTTCATATATAAAACCTTTTTAATTTAAAGTAATCAAAATTATCCATTTCATTTTTCATAATATTCTCTGTCTTATTTGATCATAAATTCTTCCTTTGTCTATAAGTTTGATATAAACTTTTCCGTGTTTCTCTAATTTGTTTATGATATCACTCTTCATTTCTAGGTAAAACCTCCATTTTGACCATATCCTGGTATATGGTGTGAGATGTTCTTCCATCCCTAGTCTTTGTAGTACTGCTTTTCTGTTTCTCCAGCAGTTTTTGTCAAATAGTGAGTTCTTTCCCCCAAATCTTGGATCTTTGAGTTTATCAAACACCAGGTTGCTATGGACATTAAGTACCATGGGGCTGATTACCTATTCCAATCCATTATTCCACACTACTCTACTTCTGAGTCACCATGATATTGTTTTGGTGGTTACCCCTTTATTGTATACTTTGAGATATAATACAACCATGCCTCCTTCCTTCATATTTTTTTCATTAATTCCCTTGATATTCTTGGCCTTTTGTTTTTTCAGATGGACTCTGTTCTTATTTTTTTCTAGTTCTATGAAATCATTTTGGGCTAGTTTGATTGGTATGGCACTAAATAGGTAAAGTAATTTAAGTAGGATTGTCATTTTCACTATATTGGCTCAATTCACCTTTGAGCAATTAATGTTTTTCCAATTATTTAAATCTGATTTAACTTGTGTAAAGAGCATTTTGTAATTATGCTCATATACTTGCTGTGCTTGTTTTGGTAAGTATACCCCTAAGTATTTTATATTGTCTAGCATTGTTTTGAATGGAATTTCCTTTTCTATATCTTGCTGTTAAATTTTGTTGGTTGTAAATAGAAATGTTAATGATTTATGTGGGGTTATTTTGTATCCTGTGACTACTAAAGTTGTTGATTATTTCTATAGGATTATTTAGGTATACCATCATATTATCTGCAAAGAATGGTAACTTTGTTTCTTCATTGCCTATTTTAATTCCTTTCATTTTTTCTGCTCTTATTGCTGTAGCTAGCATTTCTAGTACAATATAAAATAATAATGGGGATAAGAGACTTTCACTTTAATGGTTGCTTAATAAGGTTAGTATTATTGACTTATTATTCAAAGAATAGGCATTTAGTTTTGCTGTGTTCCATAGCAGGATTATGCCCTAAAAATGTCTAGCTTTTCTAAAAGTAATCCATGCCATTGGTTACAGAGAAGAAAGAATGGATGAAAGTATGTGGAATGATCACAAAATCATAGAACTTGTAGCTGCCATGTAATCTGATATACACATGAACGGAATAGCCATTAAGTTGATTTGTAAAACCAGTATGATAAAAGGGAAATAATGCAGGATTTAAGATGAAAAAAAAATTGAATTTGAGTTCTGACTCTGCCACCTACTACTTCCTTGTGTGACTTCTTTGAGCCTCAGTTTCCTCATTTATAAAATGATTGGACTAAATGAAGTATAAAGTCTTTCCCAATTTTGTAATTTAATGGAATTCTATTCAATTCAACCTATCACTACTAATAGAAGAAAAAGGACAACATAGACCTCAAGGCTTACTTGTGGCAGTCAGTAATGTCTCCTGGAGAGAGCACATACCTTCTTGTCTTCAACTAATAGGTTTGTGAAGATGACTACCAAGTATCTCTGAACCTAGCATCTCACCTGCACACCAATCTCGTGTTTCCAATGCCTACAATATATCTCCACATGGTTGTCCTATGGTTATTTAGAATTAAACATCTTCAAACAAAACTTCTTGTGTTCCACTCAAAACAGACTCTTCTTTTCAACAATACTGACTGAATTTTACAAGTACTCTATGTGAAAATATTTGGCATCATCCTTTACTTCTCCTTCTTCCTAGATTTATCTGGTTAATTGGTCAACAATTTTTCTTCCTTCTTCCTTCAGACTATCTCTAATGTTAGAATGTCCTTCTCTATTCTAGTCTAGAACCTGATCGCCTCACTTTTTATGGTTCCCAAATGGTCTCTCTTGCCTACAATCTGTCAAGCATGCTGTTGCCATATCAAATTGTAAAGCACTTAGGATCACATAATTCCCATATTCAAAAATGGCTCTTTGTTTTCTCTGCATCAAATTTAAATTCTTCTCAGTGACAAGACAGATCAGAAAGATAATTAGTTCCAGTCAAGTTATCTAAGTTTGCTTTTAGTGGAGGCACAGCTAAGACGGTGGCTTAATAGCAGGAACCTTCTGAATCCCCTTCCAAATGATTTCAAAGTATCTCAAAAGGACTGAAATAAAAATCAGACAAGTAAAGGGACTCTCCTATGGAATTCAGCCTTAAAGGTAGGCAATGTTTGGGGATCCCCATGCTATCAAGGGCAAAACTACCTTATCAAAGGGCAAGCTGATAATTCCCCACCCACCCACCCCCCATACCACCTATCCTTCCAGAGTCAGAGGCAGGGCCAAGGCATTCTCTAAATTCTTGGGGGCTGGCTGAAAGAACCACAGGCTTACTCCTGAGGTCAGTGCAAGGCCTTGGCAGAGAGACTTGAGACCCAAAGCTGAAGAGCATGGAGCTTGGACAGTGGAGCACAAAGCTTGGACAAAGACAGGGTTGAACACAGCCAAGGCAGCAGGGGCCAGAAAGATAGCCTCAAGGCAAAATGCTTTAAAGCTACAGAAAGAACTGCCTGCCCTCCTCACTTAAGATTCTGACTGCGAAGGGAAGATACTATCAAGGCAAAGACCTGTGAGGCAGAAGCTAAGAAAGCAATCAACATGCAGGAACCTCAATCCACTAGTGGCAAAAGGAACAAGTAGCAGCAAAAGAAACTCTTGATCAAGAAAAAGAGCAAAACACAGAAGCAACAGCAAAAAGTGAGAAACAAACCCATCCAAACTTCCCCGCCCCCCCCCCCATGGAAATTAGTCCCACGCTCTTGAGAAACTCAAAAAGAACCAAGTAAGAAAGATAGAAGAAAAATGGGAAGAAACGTGGGAAAAATAAATGAAATTAATACAAAAAGAAAATAACAACTTAAAAGACAAAATTGTCCACATGGAAAAAGAGGCATAGAAATCAAATGAAGTAATGAGCAAATTAGATGCCCTAATTGACCTGCTGGAAACCATGAAAAGCAGGATAGACCAAACTGAAAAGGAAACTCAAAACATCATAGCTGAAAACCAGTCTTTAAAGACTAGAATTGGGCAAGTAGAAGACAGTAAGAATTAATAAAGCAAAATCAAAAGAATGAAAAAATAGAAGGAAACATGAAATATCTCATTGAAAAGACAACTGATCCTGGAAAACAGAACCATGAAAGACAATTTGAGAATTATTGGTTTACCAGAAACAAACAAACAAAAAAACCAGAAACTGAAACAAAATAAAAGCCTTGACATCATATTACAAGAAATAATCCAAGAAAATTGCCCTAATGTTCTTGAACAAGAGGGAAAAATAGACATTAAAGAAAATCATTGACCACCCCTTACATTAAATCCTCAAAAGACAACCCCCCCCCAGAATATTATAGCCAAATTCAAGAACTTCCAGGCAAAGAAAAAAATATTACAAGTGTCCAGAAAGAGATAATTCAGCTATCAAGAAGCCCCAGTCAGGATTACACAGGATTTGTCAGCTCCACACTAAATGACTGTAAGGCTTGCAATATGATATTCAGGAAGGCAAGAGAATTGGGTCTACAACCAAGAATCACCTATCCATCAAAACTGACTACATAATCCCAGGGGGAAGCATATTTAACAAAATAGAAGATTTCCAAGCATTCCTAAAGAAAAGACTAGAACTAAATGGAAAAGTTGATGTCCAAATAACAAAATTCAAGAGAAGCATCAAAGGGTAAACAAGAAAAAGGGGGAAAAATTTTAAGGGCTTCAGTAAGGTCAAATTGTTTATATCCCCATATGGAAAACTTATATTTGTAACTCCTAAAATTGTTTTCATTATCATAGTAGTTAGAAGAATTATTTATAGTCAGAGATTGTGGTATTAAGTTGTTTAAGATGAAATGTAAAAAAAAATTGGAGTAGGGGACAAAAAAAGAGGATGGTACTAAGAGAAACTTGAAGGAAGAAAAAAAAATAGGATAAATTATACCCTATAAAGAGGTGCATGGGTAAGGAGGGGAGGAAAATACTATTATTAGAAGGGGATGAAGAGAGAGGTAATAGGTAATACTTAAACCCTACTCTCAGTGGAATCAGTTCTGAGAGGGAAGAACAGCCAGATCTATTAGGGTATAGAATTCTATCTTACCCTACAGGGAAGTTGAGAGGGAATAATGAAGAGTGGGGAGTGGGATGGGGAGTATTAAAAGGGAGGGAAAAGTTGGGTGGGTGATTAATAGAAATTAAAGAGAAATGAGGGGAATAAGAAGGGAGGGAGTGGGAAGGAAAGTAAAATAAGGGGGGGGGATACCCATGATAATAAAAAAGGTAGTAAGAAAATGCTTAGCTGCTCTTGATGAGTTCAAGTATTTAGGCCCCCCAAACCTACCACTTAGTATCCTAAAAGAACTGACAGATATGATCACAAATTACTGAATGATCATGGAGAATGGGAGAAATACAACATTACTGGAGAAAGGCAAATGTACTATTTTCAGAATAGAGATGAGAACAAAACCCATAGACTATAGACCAGTGAGTATGACTGATTCCTGGCAAAATTCTAAAACATATTATTAGAGAGATGCTTAGTGAAAATCTACTACTAAAAATAGTTAACATGTATATAGTGTTTTTAAGGACTGGAAAGTGCTTTAGGTGTTGCCTCATATGATCTTCACAATAATCTTGTAAGGCAGTAGCTATTTTTTTTACAAATAAGGAAACTGAGGTTGAAAGAAGTTAACTAACCTCATGGTGAGAAGTTTCCATAAAGCTTGTAAACATTTGAGAAGGGATCGGAATTGAGGTTTTCTTGTCTTGACATCCCCTAGCTGCAAAACCTAATTCCTTTCCTAAAATGGAATAATGATCAAAAAAGAGCCAGCTTGGTTTCATTAAGAATAGCTCAGACTAAACTAACCTGATTTCCTTTGTTGACAGGATTCATCTCCTGGAAGATCAGGGCACACTGTTGATATAGCTTTCCTAGATTTTAGCAAATAATTTGACAAAATTGTTCATGCTATTCTTACAGAAAAAAGAGAAATGAGTTAGTATAAGGGGAAGGGAGAATGGAATATGCATTTTAACAATGCTTACTACATGCTAGATGCTGGGCTGTGTTTATAATTATTATATCTCATTTGATCCTCTTCATAACCATGTGATGTGGGTGCTATTGTTATATCCATTTAACAATTGAGGAAACAAGCCAACAGAAGGTAAGTAACTTGCCCAGCTTGTAAGTTCCTGAGGCCATGTTTGAAATTAGGTTATAGCACTTACCCATTGCACTATCTAGTACAGTTGGAAGAATTCAGAACTGATTGAATGACTAAACCCAAAGAGTAGTTAATTAATGGTTGAATGTTCATTTCAAGGTTGGGTGCCATTCTTTGAAACTTTCGTAGTCTTTTATGTGGAACTTGGGGACGTTGTTCATCCTCAGGGGTTAGAGAAGAAGAACCTTGGCTAGAGGAGATCAGTTTCTTTTCTTCTTTTTTTGTATTTGTTTGAAACTGGAGCCTTCAAAGAGAAATGTCAGATGGAAAGTGCAACTTGTGGAACAACCCAGACAGCTGGGAGCTTGGTCTCTGATGTGTGGGATTTTGCTAAAATGTATAATATTTGCATGTTTCCAGCGTTGTCATAGAAACAAATGGCATGTTTTTTAGAATGCAGATTTGTTCTAGTGTGTTCCCTAGTTAGTATAGAATATATCTTTTTTTTTTTTTAATTTAAGGTTTGTTTCTGGAGTGCTAACTGGGAATATTAATACAGTTGAACATCCAAGGTTTGAAATGATTAGGAGAGAAAGGCTCCTTTCCTTCTTTTTCTTCATGAGCAATACTCAGAAATCTTAGTGAGAGGCAACTAATTAAAGAACATAAGTTCATAGGATCATAGATTTAAATTTGGAAAGTACAAGATGGTGTCAAAGTCAAGGTCCTTTCAATTTGTACATTAGTAAACTGAAGCCAAAAGAGGAGAAACAAATTCACACAGATATTGTTGTGATGGTTTAGGTAGACATTTTTAAAAATCATTTTTGGTATTTAAAAACCATTTGGCATTTATTCATAGTTAATATTATTTATTAGAAACTGACATTGATTTTCCTTCCAATAGCTAATTTGAATTTACTCATTCAATAATTTGGTGTTTATACTTTGTAAAATTCTTTTCTCACAACTCAGAGATGAGTAGTGTAAGTATTATTACCATTGGATAGATGAGATGACTAAGAATATGGAAATAATTTAATTTCAATCATAGAATTACGCTATAGAATCTTGATGTTGAAATGGTTCTTTAAGATCAACTTGTACCTAACTAGGAGCTCCCTCTGAATGTTTTAATCTCTTCAGTAATGGAAAACTCAGTGCCTCCCAAGGCAACCCATTCCATTTTTGGACAGCTCTAATTGTAGGAATCTTTTTTCTAGCCCTACCCCTTGCTGCAACTTTCACCCACCATTTCTAATTCTGCCTTTTGGAAGCTAGGTAATACAAATCTAATTTCTTTTTCACAAGACAATCCTCAAAATAAATACCCCTAAGCATTCCCTTTTCCATGCTAAACAGCTCCAGTTACTAAAACAGATTGTTTCCCCCATGACAGTGGTTTCAGTCCCTTCATCATTCAGATCATCTTCCCCTCAACCTACTCCAAATTGTCAATGTGGTTTTTAAAATGTAATTGCAAGCATTTTATCGAATACCACCCTTTATAGAACACCTGGCCTATTGATAATAATATTATTATAAGGAGGGATCATTAAGTAGTCGAATTCTTTCTCCTTATTTGAAAAGGAAATGTTAATACATCTCAATTAATTATTAGGTCAAGTGGAAAGATCAGTTGAGAAAATCTGGCCTCACTCCGGGTGTCATCTATAAAATAGTGAGCCAGTTCTGAGCCAGAAAAGTGAAGTTTCTAGAATAAGTAATAATACTTGCTGACACTTCTGTATCTAAAGGGCTTTAGATACATTCTCTTATTCAGTCAAAACACTTTGCCCCAAATCATGGAAAACAGGGTGCTGCTATTGAGGAGAAAGAGTGAGGAGAAATCTGATTCACATTAACAAAAATAATTATAAGAAAATTCTAATTATTGTCAAATTATAAATGTTAATGCTATAAATGAATATTAAGTGACTAGAGTAACACAGATAAAGTGGAAGTTTGGAACACTCATCTTCCTGAGTTCAAATCTGGCCCTCAAAAACTTATTGGCTCTTATGACCTTGGGCAAGTCATTAAATCCCATTTAACTCAGTTCCTCATCTATAAAATGGGTTGGAGACAAAAATGGCAAAAAAAAAACCCCGAGTATCTTTGCCAAGAAAACCCCAAATGGGGTCACAAAGAATCATATACAACTGAAATAACTGAACAACTATATATAATAGAGTGGAGAGAGCTCTGGACTTGAAATCAGTAGAGACCTGATTTTCACTTGTGTGTCCACTTAACAACTCTGAGGTACAATTTCCTCATTTATAAGATGGGCATAATCATAGTGGTATTAACTACCTAATTGTATTGCTATAAGGACAAATACTTTATGTAACATTTTTGGTTTGTTTTTAAATGCTTCCCTTTCATCTTAAAATCAATTAGGTTGAAAAGTGGTAAGGGTCAGGCAATAGAGAGAGGTTAAGTGACTTGCTCAGGATCACTCAACTAGGAAGTGTCTAAGGCCAGATTTGAACCCAGAATCCCCCATTTCTAGACCTATCTCTCAATCCACTGAGCCACCTAACTGCCTTCCCCATGTAACATTAAGCGCTAAATAATTGGGAATTATTATCATTATTATATCTATAAGGAACTAGCTCACAAGTTCCCTAGATAACCATTATTAAATCTATCAACCACACTTTAACAACTGTTACTTAATGCAAATGATAAAAAAAGATGAGGAAATGAAAGAATTAATTCAATAAAGAAAGAAAGAAAGAAAGAAAGAAAGAAAGAAAGAAAGAAAGAAAGAAAGAAAGAAAGAAAGAAAGAAGAAAGAAAGAAAGAAAGAAAGAAAGAAAGAAAGAAAGAAAGAAAGAAAGAAAGAAAGAAAGAAAGAAAGAAAGAAAGAAAGAAAGAAAGAA